>NC_054752.1:3924215-3926715 GCF_018143015.1 Lytechinus variegatus | reverse complement strand
CAAAATCTTAACCTCAGGTTAAGTTTTTGAAATGTCATCATAATTTGGAAAATATATGGACCTAGTTTATCAAACTTGGACAGAAGGTTAATCAAGTATCATCAAACATCTTGCATGAGTTTCACGTCACATGACCAAGGTCAAAGGTCATTTAGGGTCAATGAAATTTGGCCGATTTGGGGGTATCTGTTGAATTACAATCAAAACTTTAAAAGTTTTTGGATCTGATTCATGAAACTTGGACATAATAGTAAGCAAGTATCACTGAACATCCTGTGCGCATTTAGGTCACATGATCAAGGTCAAAGGTCATTTAGGGTCAATGAACTTTGGCCAAATTGGGGGCATTTGTTGAATTACCATCATAACTTTAAAAGTATGTTGGTCTAGTTCATAAAACTTGGACATAAGAGTAATCAAGTATCACTGAACATCCTGTGCGCATTTAGGTCACATGACCAGGGTCGAAGGTCAATGGACTTTGGCCATAATAGGGGTATCTGTTGAATTACCATCATAACTTTGCAAGTTATTGATCTGACTTTTGAAACTTGGACATAAGAGTAATCAAGTATCACTGAATATCCTGTGCAAGTTTCAGGTCACATGGTCAAGGTCAAAGGTCATGTGAGGTCAATGAACTTTGGCCACATTGGGGGTATTTGTTGAATTACCATCCTATCTCTGTAAGTGTATTGGTCTAATTCATAAAACGTGGAAATAAGAGTAACCAAGTATCACTGAACATCTTCTGCGAGTTATAGTTGTTTTCAAAGTCAGCACTGCTGCTGTGTTGAATCGCGTGATGCAGGTGAGACGGCCAGAGGCATTCCACTTGTTCGATTTTAAAAATCATGGGGTAATCGCCCCTGACCCCGGATCCCTCTGGCACCATTCCTTTGTATTTCATATGCTCCCGTGCTGCCCTGGAGTGCATCATAATTTATGGCAGTTGCCTTCCCATTCATTTTACCCCTCCTGTCCATGGTTACATGGTACCATTATCCGAGTCAACATTTAAAACTTTAAAGGAGAACGGAACCCTTGGAACCAGTTTAATTAAATTTTTAGGAAGATTGAATAAACAATGAATAAAAGTTATGGGCATCCAAATATTTAGGCCTCCGTACGTTTATGTTCATCCTCCCGTTGGCAATAAGGCCATGATCTCCCCATTAATTTATTATATCTCACTTAAAATTATACATGCAAACAGACATTTAGTTGGATTCTAGCTGCTGTTCGAACTTATTTTGAGACGACCACAACTAGCTTATATATTTAATGTTATCGACACCCAAATGCTCATAACTTTCTTAGTGATGTCCAGATTTTACCCATTCTTTCGTTGACATTATACTTCCAATGTTTTCACATGAGGTTTTTGTCCCACGGGCTTCGATCAGTCCCCTTAAAAAAATCGCTTCACAACATTTGTTCCCCTATGTGCAACCCAGCCCGGCTCATGGCTTCAGCTTTTCAGCTTACCTTTGGGCAGCTAGATGAAGAGGTGACAATCCATCTTCGTTTAGTTCATCTATATCTTGCAATTCATCAATGAAATAATGGTAGCCTTTCCCCGCCTCTATGGCTTTTTCCAGATCCATCTTTGATGATGATAATAATCGTTCAGTCGTGAGATTCAAAGTACGTGCAATTGGTTAGAATGGTATAGCTGAAGAAATATTTGGTAGGCCTACACATCAAACGGTTCAAAGTTTAACACACAAAAAAATGAGTAAACTTAAAGGGGTACTTCAGCCTGACACAGGCATAATATACTTGATTTGAATAAAATACAGAAAAATAAAAGGAACATGTCAATAAATATTTGGCCAAAATCCGCCAAAGAACTATCACGTCAAAGATTTTTAAATTTTGATTTCGACACATTCCCATGCGAGCACCTCTGCCGTGCTTTGGCAAAAGGAAGCAAGTTAAAAAAGTACCATTGGCTGTAAATCAGAAATATGTGTGTTCGTCAATTACATAGGCGTCAATGCAATTTGACAGCATATTTTCTTCAATATCTTTCCATAGAACGAAATATAATTTCTTCCCCCAATTTTCCCTGAACGTGAAATATACAAAGGGTGTTTCTCATTTCAGAAAATGTAATTTCTCGGAATATTTAAATGCTTCTATCATTTAATAATTTGTCATTAAAAACATAATTTCCGTACAAGCTTCTATGATATTAAAAAAAGAAATGTAATTATGAACCAATGAAAATTTGAATTTATGACATTTATATTTTACGAAATGGGGCGACTGCTCGGATAATGATCTCACAAAACCCACACTCTAAAAAATTGCAGGGATTTGAAATAAATAAAAGTGGACTGTATAGTTAAGGACTAATCGAATTCTGGAATAATTTTGAATCATGAAGATTTATTTTAAAATCTCAAAGTTTTTAAACTCAATCCTCGGGATTAAAGAAATGAAAAACTCGGTCGCTTAGCTTCCTCGCTTACGACTTTATTTATAAAAATTCTAC
>NC_054752.1:0-192520 GCF_018143015.1 Lytechinus variegatus | reverse complement strand
GATATAAACGATCCCAACACAACAATATTCATTAGGTGGGCTGATGATATCACGTCTCCACTTGTTTTTTGTATTTTATTATATGAAATATCCAATATTTTTCCTCCAAGAACTAGAAAAAATTGGATTGACAACTGATTTAGTGCATGAGATATTTATTGCTGCAACTTATTTCAATATAAGGAGACATATCATTCACACAAGGATGAAATAATGAAAAAAAACATGATTCTATGTAATAACATAAGAAAACAGAAAGTGGAGATGTGACATCATCAGCTCGCCTAATGAATATTCATGACGACTGTTTTCACAAAATATTGCTAAACTTTAAACTTCAATAACTTTATTATTTTTCATCCGATTTTGATGAAATTTTTGGCGTTTTGCGCAGTGAATTCTACTCTATGAATTAAGATATAAATATTTTCAGCATGGACCATCCCTTTAAACAAAAAATTACTCGACTATCAACTGTCCACTTCCTCCCCTATGAATTTCACTTCTTCCTCGATCTATCCACTTTTTCGAAAACTCCACATGGTGTATCGTCAACCACATCAGCTATTGGAATGTAATTGTTTTCTTCTAAATGTTACATAATGTACATTATGAACTCTTGAATTTGAAAAGACATTCATCAGAATTTATTTTGTTTCTGTTGTTACGCTTTTTCTGCTTAATACACTCCATCTGACAGGAATTACTTAAAAACTTATGATGATTGTGCTCTCTCGCGTCGTCCGTGTATGTAAATGTACATAAATAAATGTTTCTGAAAGGATATTGCAAAATGTAATTTCTGGTATTTTTAGTTAATATAAGCGTAATACGCAATTTAATTAATTAGACACGAAAACCACATTCCGAAGCGATCGTTTTGCGCGTAGATTTCATTAGGTTCTCATAAATTATGAGTGTAGTCTTTCGTAATGATTTCTGTTTAATTCTCAAGAAATGTATTTTTGAATGCTCTTAGAAACGCAACTTGTATTATCCATTTTTACACAAAGTCCTTACCATGGGGGGGTCTGTTGCACCCACAAATGTAATAACACTTTACCCACAAATGTAATAACGCCCACAAATGTAATAACACTTTACCCACAAATGTAATAATTTCACCCACAAATGTAATAATTTTTGATCGCCCACAAATGTAATAATGACTTTACCCACAAATGTAATAAATTTGAAGGGATTTTTGGCAAATCCGTTCTGAACTAAAATCGTATAGTAATGCGTTCATATAGCACAAAAGTGCAAAGTCTCTTTTCCTGACCCGGTTAATTAACAAATTATAATATAAATCCAAAGTCTTTATTCCAGACCCGGTTTTTTCAAAAATTATAATATAAATCCAAAGTCTTTATTCCAGACCCAGTTGTTTTAAAAATAATGATATGAGCCTAAAGTCTTTATTCCAGACCCGATTGTTTCAAAAAAGATAATATAAGCCCAAAGTCTTTTCTCCAGACCCGGTTGTTTCAAAAATTATAATGTAAATCCAAAGTCTTTATTCCAGACCCGATTGTTTCAAAAATGATAATATAAGTCCAAAGTCTTTTCTCCAGACCCGGTTGTTTCAAAAATTATAATGTAAATCCAAAGTCTTTTTCCAGACCCTGTTGTTTCAAAAATTGTAATATAAGTCCAAAGTCTTTTCTCCAGACCCAGTTGTTTAAAAAATTATAATATAAATCCAAAGTTTTTTCCAGACCCTGTTGTTTCAAAAATTGTAATATAAATCCAAAGTCTTTATTCCAGACCCGGTTGTTTAAAAAATGATAATATAAGTCCAAAGTCTTTTCTCCAGACCCAGTTGTTTAAAAAATTATAATATAAGTCCAAAGTCTTTTTCCAGACCCGATTGTTTCAAAAATTATAATATAAATCCAAAGTCTTTATTCCAGACCCGGTTGTTTCAAAAATGATAATATAAGTCCAAAGTCTTTTCTCCAGACCCAGTTGTTTAAAAAATTATAATATAAGTCCCAAGTCTTTTTCCAGACCCTGTTGTTTCAAAAATTATAATATAAGTCCAAAGTCTTTATTCCAGACCCGATTGTTTCAAATATTATGATATAAGTCCAAACTAAGATAGGATAATGATGTTCCAGTGGAATAAAAATGAGAATCGAGCCTAGTCTTCTCTCCAACTGGTGGAATCAAAGTCTTTGTTGTTGTTTTGAATTATACTGAACGTATTGTGAATATACGCGCTATGAGTAAATTGAGAATCAAGCATAGTCTTTTCTCCAGACCCGTTTATTTAAAACTAAAAACTAAAACCCTTTAGTAATGCCTTCATATAGCACAAAAGTCCAGTCTTTTTCCAGACGCAGTAGTTTCAAAAATTATAATGTAAGTGCAAATTCTTTTTTCCAGACCCAGTTATTTCAAAAATTATAATAAGTCCAAACTAAGATACCATAATGATATTCCAGTGGAAAAAAGAAAATCGAGCTCAGCCTTTTCTCCGAAACCCTGTTATTCAAAAATTGTAAATAACAATACAACAACAACAAAAACCTTATAAAGACCCCATAATCTTATTAATGTTGGATAACATGGACATATAGCGTAGTCTTTCAGCCAGACCCAGTCATTTGTTTTTCAAAATAAGGCTAAGAGTAAAAATATAAATAACTCTAAATCTAATACCAAGCAATCCTTGAACCTAAGAACATGTTTTTAAAAAGAGGTTTAGAATGTTGTCTTTATTCAAGACCTAATCATTACAAAAATTACGAAAAAAAAATCTTCTAACATGAGACCCTAACATATTCTCTTGGAATAACATAAGTTGTAAAACGTACTCTTTCCTCCAGACCAGGTTGTCTAAGAAATGAATTAAAAAAGAAAATCAAATCTAATACCAGTTTTCAAAAGTTACACCAAGTAAAAAATATGTCTGTACCCCACACCCAGATTCTTTTGTATAATAATACTAAGACCCATACAAAACATTGTAATTATGCATTTGCAAAGAAAACGTACATTTTCCAGACTTGGTTATTATTTAAAAATCAAATTGTCTAAAACAAATACCCAATAATCTAACTACTGTGGAATAACATGGAGATCGATTGTAGACTTTCCTCCAGACACAATTATTTCAAGAATAAAAAAAACAATAAAACCCAACCCCCTACAACGAATCTAAGAACCAACAATCCTCCAAATTAACACCAAGTACAAAAGCACATGTTTAGAGCGTTGTCTCTATTCCAGACCCAGTCATTTAGAAATTAATTCAAACAATCTTAAAAACATAAGACTTTGTCATATTCTTATTCCTGTTGAATAACATTGTTATTATGCTTAGACCTTCGTCTAGACCCAGCTATTTATAAGATAAACAAATATTGAAAAAATCAAAGCTAGACCAATCTTTAAAATTAAACCCAGTTAAAATGCTTGGGTTTAGAGAGTTTTCTTTACCCCACATCCAGTTCTCTTAAAATACAAATTAAGCAAAAGATTAATCTAAAAACTTAGACACAAGCATCTCCCAAACTATAAAACCCTGTGATAAGGCATACCGGAAGTTGGTATACAACTTGTTTTTGTTTGATGGAAGTGAAATAAATAAAATTGAATTGAACTGAACACCACAAAAACGTCAAATTAATAAAAGGTGTAAATATTCAGATCTGAATGGTACGCGCCTTAAAAACCCAAAATAACAACAACAACAACGTTATTCTACATCAATGATATTGTGGCGTCTTTGTTAATATTGTTTGTCTGTTTTTACCGTTTCTAATAATTTCCTATTTTGAAATAACTGCATGGGTCTAGAGCAAAGACTACACCATATTTAAGGACTGGGCGTTGTGGCGTGCGCCTGTAATCCAAGCTATGTGGGGAAGTTACAAATTGATGCAGAGGTTCGAGGTTCGAGCCCTGGTCACGTCTTTCGGATGGTGACGTTAAAGTCGGTCCCAGACGTAAATAATCATTTCTGATTGAAACACGTCTGACAAAACTCAAACACACACGCACACACCCACACACGTTTGCCCCCTGGAAAGATTAAACCTCAAGATGTTGATGGACCTGAATCCACCGACGGGACAGCCTAACTCCGTAACTCTGGTACGGGTGTGGGAGGGGGCTCTTCTTTCTTTGCCTGTCTCTCTTTCAGTCATTTCAAATCAGTTTTTTTTTCCTATCTTATCACTTCTTGATCACATAAATCCTCTCTCTCTCTCTTTACTTAACGGGTCAATATAACCCCAGAAAATATATCTTAGGCCACTGAGATTATTCGAATTGTAACTAATAAAAAAAAAATGCTGAATATATTACAAATGGTGCTTGGTACACTGAAAATTTAAAGTACCGAAGAACTTGTTAAAACTTCATCCCCTCTTGCTAGAATGATTTTCTTTTATATAATATCTCATAGATCGTCGATCAACAACCTTATCGTTTACGGGAAGTAATCCCCATATTGTGTGCTGATATCTTATTCCTCAGTTTTTTGTTTTATATGTATTTAAAGGTTTTGTGTTTTTTTCATAAAAAAGGAATGAATATACAAGAAATAATAATAATAAACGTGTGGAATGCCTCTGACCGTCTCACCTGCATCACGCGATTCAACATAGCAGCAGTGCTGACTTTGAAAACTACTATTACTCGCACAAGATGTTAAGTGATACTTGGTTACTCTTATTTCCACGTTTTATGAACTAGACCAATACACTTACAAAGATAGGATGGTAATTCAACAAATACCCCCAACGTGGCCGAAGCTCATTGACCTCACATGACCTTTGACCTTGATCATGTGACCTGAAACTTCCACAGGATATTCAGTGATACTTGATTACTCTTATGTCCAAGTTTCAAAAGTCAGATCAATAAACTTGCAAAGTTATGATGGTAATTCAACAGATACCCCCATTATGGCCAAAGTTCATTGACCTTTGACCTTGGTAATGTGACCTAAAATGCAAACAGGATGTTCAGTGGTACTTGATTACTCTTATGTCCAAGTTTTATGAACTAGACCAACATACTTTCAAAGTTATGATGGTAATTCAACAAAAAAAAAACAATTCGGCCAAAGTTCATTGACCCTTAATGACCTTTGACCTTGACCATGTGACCTGAAACTTGCCCAGAATGTTCAGTGATACTTGATTACTTCTATGTCCAAGTTTCATGAATCAGATCCAAAACCTTTTTAAGTTTTGATTGTAATTCATCAGATACCCCCAAATCGGCCAAAGTTCATTGACCCTAAATGACCTTTGACCTTAGTCATGTGACGTAAAACTCATGCAGGATGTTTGGTGATACTTGATTAATCTTATGTCTAAGTTTATTGAACTAGGCCTATATATTTTCTAAGTTATGATAATATTTCAAAATCTTAACCTCAGGTTAAGATTTTGATGTTGATTCCCCAACATGGTCTAAGTTCATTGACCCTAAATGACCTTTGACCTTGGTCATGTGACATGAAACTCTAATAGGATGTTCAGTAATACTTGATTAACCTTATGGCCAAGTTTCATGAACTAGGTTTTTATACTTTCTAAGTTATGATGTCATTTCAAAAACTTAACCTTAGGTTAAGATTTGATGTTGACGCCGCCGCCGTCGCCAAAGCAGTGCCTATAGTCTCACTCTGCTATGCAGGTGAGACAAAAAGAAGTAATAAAAATAATACTAAATAAAATTGTTACCCTACTTCTCATACAGTGGGTGGCAAAAATAGTCAATCATGACTTATTGCCAAATAAAAACATGGAATGGAATGGTTATCCCCTCTTGTGAGAATGTGTTTCTTTTATATAATATATCATAGATTGTCAATCAACAACTTTATCGTTTTCGGGAAGTAATCCCCCTATTGTTTACTAATATCTTATTTCTCATTTTTTTTCATATGTATTTTAATGTTTTGTTATTTAGGTTTTTCATAGAAAAAAGGAAGGAATATACAAGAAATTATTTTTTTAAAGGACAAGTCCACCCCAACAAGAACTTGATATGAATAAAAAGAGAAAAATTCAACAAGCATAACACTGAAAATTTCATCAAAATCGGAAGTAAAATAAGAAAGTTATGGCATTTTAATGTTTCGCTTCATTTCACAAAACAGTTATATGCACATCTCGGTCGGTATGCAAATGAGGAACTGATGACATCAGTCACTCACTATTTCTTTTGTATTTTCTTAAATGAAATATGAAATATTTTTATTTTCTCGTCATTGTCATGTGAAATGAAGTTTCATTCCTCCCTGCAACACGTGGAAATTTATTATTCTAACATTTTGTGCTTTAGGCAAGGAGGTCCTAATCGTCAAATTCGTAAAAATTGAAATAATGTATAATTCAAACAATGAAAACCAAAAGAAAGAGTGAGTGAGTGACATCATCGACTCTCTCATTTGGATGTAGCTGGCTCGTTCATCTAACTATTTTGTTAAAAATAAACAAAACTTTGAAATGTCATAACTTTCTTATGTTACATCCGATTTTGATGAAATTTTAAGCATTGTGCTTGTCTGATTTTTCTCTATTGATTCAAATCAACATTTTTCTGAAGATGACTTGACCTTTAATGGTTGCAGGGTCTTTGTTTTGTTGTTGTAGTTGAGTTTTTAATGACTTTTATAACTGGGTCTGACAGAAAGACTACGCTACATTTCCATGTTATTCAACATAAATAGGATCGTGGGTCTTTGTTTTTTTTTATTATTATAATTTTTGAAATAAATGGGTCTGGAAAAAAGACTTTGGACTTATATTATAATGTTTGTGCTATATAAACACATTACTATAAAGTTTCCGCTTTTAGTTAACGTGTCTGAAGCAGAGACTATGCTTGATTTTCAATTTACCATTAGCGTCTGGAGAAAAGACTAAGCTCGATTCTCATTTTTATTCCACTGGAATATCATTAATGTATCTCATTTGGGACTGAAATTATAATTTTTGAAATAACCGGGTCTGGAAAAAAGACTTAGGATTTATATCATGATTTTTTTAAACACCCGGGTCTGGAAAAAGATTTTGGATTCATATCATGATTTTTGAAACAACAGGGTCTGGAAAAAGACTTTGGACTAGCATTATTATTTTTTAAACAACCGGGTCTGGAATAAAGACTTTGGACTTATATTATCATTTTTTAATCAATCGGGTCTGGAATAAAGACTTTTAGCTCATATGATTATTTTTTAAACAACCGGGTCTGGAATAAAGACTTTGGACTTATATTATTATTTTTTAAACAACCGGGTCTGGAATAAAGACTTTTGATTTATATTATAATTTTTGAAACAACCGGGTCTGGAAAAAGACTTTGGATTTATATTGTAATTTTTGAAACAACCGGGTCTGGAGAAAAGACTATGGACTTATATTATAATTTTTGAAACAGTCGGGTCTGGAATAAAGACTTTTGAATCATATGATTATTTTTTAAACAACCGGGTCTGGAATAAAGACTTTTGATTTATATTATAATTTTTGAAAAACCGGGTTTGGAATAAAGACTTTGGACTTATATTATAATTTGTTAATTAACCGGGTCAGGAAATGAGACTTTGCACTGCTAAATGAACGCATTACTATACGATTTTAGCTTAGAACGGATTTGCCAAAAATCCCTTCAAATTTATTACATTTGTGGGTAAAGTTATTATTACATTTGTGGGCGATCAAAAATTATTACATTTGTGGGTAAAGTGCATTATTACATTTGTGGGTGAAATTATTACATTTGTGGGTAAAGTGTTATTACATTTGTGGGCGTTATTACATTTGTGGGCGATTATTACATTTGTGGGTGTAACAGGGTCCCACACCCTCTCCCGCTTGATCGCTTCGGTATCTCACGCTGTCAAAAATATTGTGCCCCCTTCGGGATTTTGACCCCCCCCCCAAAAAAAAAAAAAAAAAAACTGAAAGTGTTCCGGCGCGCCTGTTCGCCAGTCATAGTAGATGAGGGTCGTCAGTCATAATAACGGATGGCCGGGTTTACTGGCCAGTCAATAGATGAGGGTCGCTAGTCATTATAGTAGATGAGGGTCGCAAGTCATAATAGTAAAAGGGGTTCACCGGTCATTATAATAGATCATTGTCGCCAGTCATATTAGAAGAAGGGGTTCGCCAGTCATAATAGTAGATGAGAGTCGCTAGTCATAATAGTGGATGGGGTTCGCCAGTCAGTAGAAGGGAACTTTGCTACATAATAACTGAGGTGGGCGCAAAGCGGGAGCACAAATAAAAAGTGGTTTCCAAACCTTATATGTATTACGTTGTAGCTCAAAAAGGGTATTCAATTTTGAAAAAGAGCACTTTTTTATTTTTTTTTATTTTGATTTTATCATAACCAGCAGGATCTGTTAAAAATGACACTCTCTCCCCTTAAAAAAGAAAAGAAAATTACCTGGAAGCTATTTACATAACTTTTGTGACCATCCTGAAATACACTGGACTTCAAAAAGAGTATTTAATTTTGAAAAAGGGCACATTACATTTTGTAAAAGGCATTTCCCCTTTTGAAAAGGGGCGTATTTTACCTACGGAGATTTTTTTTTATTATAAACAGCAGAAGCTGTTAAAAATAACACCCACAAATGTAATAATCGCCCACAAATGTAATAACACTTTACCCACAAATGTAATAACGCCCACAAATGTAATAACACTTTACCCACAAATGTAATAATTTTTGATCGCCCACAAATGTAATAACACTTTACCCACAAATGTAATAACGCCCACAAATGTAATAACACTTTACCCACAAATGTAATAATGACTTTACCTACAAATGTAATAAATTTGAAGTGATTTTTGGCGAATTCGTTCTAAACTAATATCCTATAGGAATGCGTTCATATAGCACAAAAGTTCAAAGTCTTTTTTCCAGACCCGGTTAATGAAATATTACAGTACAAGTCCAAGTCTTTTTCCAGACCCGGTTTTTCAAAATTATAATATACGTCCAAAGTCTTTTTACCAGACCCGGTTGAAGAAATCCGGTTCTGATGCTGATCGTGAAGTTTTTCTGGCAATGAAACGTGAGTCATCCAATGTCATTTGTCAAAAGAAAATTGCCTATTATCGGAGTGCTTTATCTTCTTGTAATGTTAAGGATCTGTATAAAACTTTAGACTATCTAATGAACAGGAAGTTGCCAGCTCTTCCTTTTTACGACTCTCTTGAAGCACTGTCCAATAAATTCTCTTCGTTCTTTGAAGAAAAGATAAGAAAGATTCAAAGGAGCCTAGATGATGTGCAGCCTCATTCCTATTCGGATCCAGCTACTGACATTTGTCAAAGTGATTTTGAGCCACTGTCACGCTTTGATCTCGCTACAGAAGATGAAGTGAAGAAGATCATTTTAGGATCACCCAGCAAGTCATGCAGTCTGGATCCGTTACCCACATGGTTCCTCAAAGAGAACTTACCACACCTTCTTCCTATTTTGACGAATATCATAAATTCGTCCCTTCAGTCTGGCGACTTTCCAAGTTCATTGAGGTCAGCAGTTATTCGGCCACTACTCAAGAAACCAAGCCATGACAAGAATTGCCTGTCCAACTACCGGCCAGTATCCAACCTCAGTTTTATTGGGAAGGTATTGGAGAAGATTGCTTGTCGTAGGCTCACGGATCATATGTCGGAAAATAGTTTGTGGGATCCTCATCAGTCTGCCTATAGATCTCACCATAGTACAGAGAGCGCTCTTATCAAGGTGAAGAATGACATTATGTCTGCTATGGACAAGGGTCAAGTAACTTTGCTTCTGTCGTTAGACTTATCAGCAGCGTTTGACACGATAGATCGTCAGATTTTGATAACCCGGCTTTCGAAACGGATAAGAGTCCAGGGCACAGCTTTAAACTGGTTCCAGACCTATTTGGATGATTGGTCTACATGTGTGGAAATAAATGGAAAGCATTCACTAGTTTCTGTTAATTCAATCGGCCTTCCCCAAGGTTCTGTGTTTGGACCGATAGGTTACACTGTATACACCCTACCTATCGCAGACATTGCCAAAACTCATAATGTGTCTTATCATCTATATGCTGATGATACGCAACTTTATGTATCTTTTGACCCCAGGGCAGCACATGGCTTGGAGATTGCATTGAGAACCCTTTCGGTATGTGTTGCAGACATCAGCACATGGATGAATCGTAACAGACTAAAGCTGAATGAAGCAAAAACTGAATTTCTGGTAGTAGGTTCACCATATAACCTTCGTGGGTTAGATAATATTTCTATTGATATTGGTACATCCCAAGTCTTACCATCCACTTCAATTAAGAGTCTTGGTGTATATTTGGATAGTAACATGTCTATGACACAGCAAATTGATTTTTTATGTAAATCTGTTAGGTTTCAATTAAGAAATATATGTCGCATACGAAAGTACATAACAGTAGATGCATGTCATCATGCGGTACGTAGTCATGTACTATCTCGGATCGATTATTGTAATGCACTCCTTGCAGAAGTTCCCCAAACTCATGTAAGGCGACTACAGAGTCTGCAAAACTGGGCAGCACGTATTATTCACAAAGTTGACCGTAGACATGATGCTATTCCATTCATAAGGGCATTACACTGGCTACCAGTTAAACAAAGAATATTATTTAAGATTCTTTTGTATGTATATAAATCATTTCATGATCATGTACCAATGTATATCAAGGGGGCACTTCAGGTTCATTATCCTAAACGAGAAGGTTTGCGGTCTAGTGGAGATCATCTTCGACTAACCTATCAGACAACCGGAGTAAGGCTGGTGAACGTAGTTTTACTGTTGCTGCGGCAAAAGAATGGAACAAGCTTCCCATGACATTAAGATCTGAAACTTCTCTTCATAGATTTAAGAAACAGTTGAAAACGTACTTGTATCCAGGATAGATGTAGCTTTTTAAGTATTTGTAAATTGATCTACAGTGTAAACGCTATGATATAGTGTACTATGTATAGCGTTCCTAAATGCCTTATTATTATTATTATTATTATTATTATAATATACGTCCAAAGTCTTTTTTCCAGACCCGGTTAATTCAAAAATTATAATGCAAGTCCAAAGTCTTTTTTTCAGACCCGGTCGTTTCAAAAGTTATAATACACGTCGGTGAGGGGTAAAGACAACACTCTAAGCCCAAGCATTTTAAGTGGGTTTAATTTTGAAGATTGGTCTCAGCTGTCATTTTTTCCAATATTTCTTTATCTTTTAAATAACCGGGTCCAGACGAAATACTAAGCATAATACTCGTGTTATTCCACAAGAATAAGAATATGAGTCTTTTGTTTTTAGGATTGTTTAAATCATTTTTAAATCACCGGGTCTGGAATAAAGACAACGCTCTAAACGTGTGCTTTTCTACATGCATGGTCTTAATTTGGAGGATTGTTGGTTCTTAGATTCGTTGTTGGGGGTTGATTTTTATTGATTTTTTATTCCTGAAATAATTGTGTCTGGAGGAAGTCGATCTTCGACAATCGGTCTTCATGTTGTTCCACAGTAATTAGATTGTTGGGTATTCGTTTTAGAATATTTGTAAAAACTATTTTATTTTTCAAATAGTAACCAAGTCTGGAGAAAGGATGTCTGCTTTACCCACGCGTTATTACAATGTTTTGTAGACGTAGTAGTATTATTTAAAAAAGACATATTTTTACTGGGTGAAACTTTGGAAATTTGGTCTTAGATTCGAAGTTTTTCAGTTACTTTTTTTAATAGCCGGGTCTGGAGGAAAGAGTACGTTTTAAAACTCGTGTTATTCCACGAGAATAAGAATATAAGGTCTTATGTTAGCAGATTTTTTTTTCGTAACTGTTTTAGGTCTGGAATAAAGACAACACTCTAAAGCTCTTTTAAAACAGGTTCTTAGGTTGAAGGTTTGTTTGGTCTTAAACTTTGATATTTTTTTTTATTCTTACTATTAGCGTTTTTTTCAAGAAAAAAATGGTCGGGCTGAAAGACTACGCTATATATCCAGCATTTATAAGATTATGGGGTCTTTATACTGTTTTAAACTGTTATTCATAATGTTTAAATAACAGGTAACCGGGTCTGGAGAAAAGACTACGCTTGATTCTCAATTTACTCTTAGTGCATATATTCACAATATACACCGTATAAGTTGAAACAACAACAAAGACATTAATTCCACCAGTTTTAATTAACTGGGTCTGGAGAAAAGACTAAGCTCGATTCCCATTTTTTCCACAGGAATATCATTATTGTATCTTAGTTTGGACTTATATTATAAATTTTGAAATAACTGGGTCAGGAAAAAGACTTTGCACTTATTAAAATTCTTGAAACAACCGGGAATGGAAAAAAGACTTTGGATTTATATTATAATTTTTGAAACAACCGGGTCTGGAAAAAAAGACTTTGGACTTATATCACAATTTCTTAAACAACCGGGTCTGGAAAAAAAAGACTTTGGACTTTTATTATGTTTTTTTAAACAACCGGGTCTGGAAAAAAGACTTTGGATTTATATTAGAATTTTTTAAACAACCGGGTCTGGAAGAAAGACTTTGGACTTGTACTTTGATGTTTTATTAACCCGGTCTGAAAAAAAAGACTTTGCACTTTTGTGCTATATGAACGCATTACTAATAGGATTTTAGTTTAGAACGGATTCGCTAAAAATCCCTTCAAATTTATTACATTTGTGGGTAAAGTCATTATTACATTTGTGGGCGATCAAAAATTATTACATTTGTGGGTAAAGTGTTATTACATTTGTGGGTAAAGTGTTATTACATTTGTGGGCGTTATTACATTTGTGGGTGCAACACACCCTCCCCTAAAATATCACCTTATCTTTAGGTGGAAAGGTGTAGATTGTGCATAATTAAAATATCAAGGAAATCTACTTTGAATATGATGATGATGGGTTCTTGTAAAGCGCCGGTATCCGCCTCAGCTGGGCGCTCGTGCATTTAAGATAGCCTGGACCTAAACCTGTACCACGGTATTTTCTAAAAGCCCTTTTTTCAAATAAAGGGTTTTTTTACAGAAAAAATATCTTTACTATATATATTATATATTTTATTAATTGGTCTTGAATATGATATGAGCATGAAATTATACTTTCTTATAAATTTGATTTTTTGAAAAGGAAAAAAGCAAATATTTATTGTTTACAAGACACTCTTGTCGTAAAGGATTTGGAAGAAAACATCTTAAAGGAGTGGGGAGGAAGGGGCTGTTTCTCATATAAATCATCTAATGCAAGAATTCCTATATTATTTTATAAAGAATACAACTCGTTATTTAGAGAGTATCCTGCGATACTGATGGAAACTATGCTGCATTGAGTATTCAATCTGATTTTCTTGAATTTTCTTGATTTCATTGTATAGGTCAATTATAAATGACCCAAAATGAATAGATGTATAAAGATATCTTATTGGACTATATGGTGATCCTCATAAAATCATTTGTGGTGATTGGAACCTGGTCCAAAGTTTTGAGTTAGATACTTGTCATTGTCTTCAAAATATAAATGCACGGGAGAAGGTTCTTGAACTGATTTTGATTTAGTTGATCCATGGCGTCAGTTAAATCTAAATTCAAAATGTTATACTTGGAGACAGCCCACACCATTAAAGCAAAGTAGATTGCATTATTTTGTTATATCTTCAGATATTTTTTCTTTGGTTAGAAAATCTTATATTGATTTAGCACATGGTATCGATGACTCAATGATCAGCTTAGAGATTGTGTTAGATAAATATCATTGAAATTTGTGAGATATTTCCTATTTTTGAGCAAGCACCATGAGCGCCCAGCTGAGGCGGATACCGGCGCTATACAAGAACCCATCATCATCATCATCATCATCATCGTAGGCGATGCAATTATTGGAAATTTAATAACTCACTTTCGGGAAAAAATGAATATCTTGATCTTATTAAGGAAAAAGTAAAAGAAATTACTTTGCAGTATCTTGATATTGATTGTCTTCATGGTAAAGTTTTTGAAACTGTTATAGAAAAGAGGAACTTAGATTTATTATTGATGATCAGTTTTTTTTATACACTGTTGATGGAGTTGAGAGCAGCGACTACATTGTATGTAATAAGACAGAAGAGAAAAGAAGAAAGTGTAGAAAAAAACTTTGAAAAACTTAACTTAGGAAAACTTCGAACAAAATATAAATAATATAGAAAATTTTCCAAAAATAGGCTACTTAGGCAAGAATTAGAACAATTTAGACATCAGAAACTTAAAATGGTTGCAAACAGGTTAAGACTTCATTATGGAGAAAACCGTCTAAAACTTTTTCAAATCTTGAAAAGCAGAGGATAGCAGAAAAAATGTTTGTGAAATTGATTGATGATAATGATACAGTATTGCAAGTACAATCGGACATTTTAAAAGAAATTGGCTCATATTATGAACAGTTATATAAATTAAATATCATGCGAATAGTGATGCTGAAGAACTTTCTTCTCTTGAGTTTCCATAGTCTTACAGAGGAAGAAAGTTCTTCTTTAGAAGGAGAAATATCTTACAGAGTAGTTGATTGTGCATTAAAAAATATAAAAAATAATAAGGCTCCTGGACAAAATTGATTTACAACTGAATTTTTTAAAGTATTCTTTCAGTACTTACGTATATACTTGGTACGAAATATGAATTTGGCTTACATTTCTGGAAAATTATCCATCTCACAAATTAATTGCTTGATAACATTAATTCCTAAACACTTGTTAAAGGTGACAAAGTAAGACATTTCATCAAAAATTGGAGACAAATTTCATTGTTGAATGTTGTTTATAGAGGTGCTGTGGCTCAGTGGATAAGTCTCCAGACTGTGAACCACAAGGTCCGGGGTTCAAATCCCATCACAGCAGTAGCGTCCTTTGGCAAGGCGTTTATCTACATTTGCCACTCTCGACCCAGGTGTAGTAAATGGGCGCATACATTCGTAATTCCGAAGCTTGGTAATTCCGAAGGTTCGTATTTCCGAAGGTTCGTCAATCCGAAAACGAAATAAGGTTCGTAATTCCGAAGGTTCGTTAATCCGAAAACGAAATAAGGTTCGTAATTCCGAAGGTTCGTTAATTCGAAAACGAAATAAGGTTCGTTAATCCGAAAACGAAATAAGGTTCGTAATTCCGAAGGTTCGTCAATCCGAAAACGAAATAAGGTTCGTTAATCCGAAAATTGAATAAGGTTCGTATTTCCGAAAATGAGAATAATTCATTTTGGTAACAAAAACGATGTTGTCGTTACAAGATTACATGATATTATACAATGATAGTAATAACGATCGATGATACATGCTTGTGTTGTGGCCAAAAGCATGTATATCATTAAAAATATAGGCGCCCTGATCAAGCATAGGCCGATTTCGATTTTATCTGAGCAATTGCTGCCTAAGCAAATGGTTTAAAGATGCAGGGGATCAAGTGTGTTGGTCGCGTGCGAGTAACCTCCAGATAATAGGATTTGTATTGGAGGGGATGTCATTTTTAATAACAGCTTCTGCTGGTAATAAAAATAATACTAATAATGATCCTTGTGAGATTTGAAAGCGCGAATCGCAATCTCAAACTAGTAGACATTTCGTGCAACAAGACGTGAATTGAGCATTCGGAGCATTTTTTGTAATCATGAGAAAGATGTGTATCTTTCTAAAGAATTAATGCGAGGGCGATTTGTATACTGACCTGGGGCCCGTTGCATAAATTGTTTTTACAGGAGTTTTTGCCCTGTGCGGAAATCAGACTAACCTTAGTTTTCAGTTTTTACCAGAATTTTCTAAGGTAAAAAGTTTTATGCAACAGGCTTCAGAAAAGTAATCTTTTAAGGACTGCATTTAGTGACTCATGAATAGAATATATATCTCACGAACTAAATAATGAAAGCGCGAACCGCAACCTTAACATTTGTGATATTCCAACCTGAAAACTGGACATTTTATACTTTTTTTATTTGTAACCAGGAATAGAATGAGTTCCTCAATAAACAATACTTGATGCGAGCGAGAAACGTGAGCCAAATTTTTCCGATTTTCCAAACCCGAAAACTGGACATTCTAAGCATTCTTGTAAAAAAAAATAATAATAATAGCTGGGAGAACAGTTTTCAGAACTGAAGTGGCTTCCCTGGGTAAATAATATCTATATCAATATTATCATTATTATTATTCTAGACCTACATGAAATTTCCAAAAGTTTGAGCACGTGATTCGCTCGCAACATCTCACAAGGATGCCCTTTTAACAGTACTTGACCAAAAAGGCGAATTTTACATCTTCAGATTTGATTTTTTCCCCCAAACCGCTTGCTCGCTACGCTCGCAGAAATGAAACGTAAATATATAAGTCTAGTGATCACTTAAAAAATATTGCTCAATTTAATTACTACAAAACACACAACCTCTTTACACAGATGATAATCTCATGGTGAAAATATCCGCTTGCACCAAATTGCCCCTATTGGCCCTTTTTTTTTGCTTTGCCCCCCCCCCCGAAAAAAAAAGAAAATACGTTCCGCCGCCATTGGTTGAAACACGCATCGTCTTCATGGCAAACTGCAAAAAGTTCTTAAAATGTCCCCTTTAGATCAGGTCAGAGCTTATATATCTAAAATTTCTGTTCGCGCTTCTTGCTCGCAGTTATTATCTAAATTTAGTTACATAGGCATCTCGTTTTGAAGATCACAAACATATTGCCCATCAAAAAAATATATAGCTCGCGCTCGCATTATTTAAAAAGGGTTTATCATGTTATTACATATTTACTTTATTTTATAAGTATAAAGCTAATTATTGACTGTTAGGACTACCCTTTCAAAGAAACAAACAAAAATCAACTTTAAGCTGCCGATCGAGGAAAATATGAATGAAAAAAATATTTTCCCCCCCCCCCCTATTTGACGAAAGTTGGATCCGCCGGGAGGGAGGCAGGGGGCACTTGCACCACCAAAATGAAATAAAAAACAGGGAAATTAATATTTTCCAAAATGGGAAAGTTCCTTTTTCAAAAATGAATATGCCGTTTTTCATGTTTTTTCGAAATGAAATACTCTTTTAAAAGTATACAAGTTAAGTTAAGTTAAGTTTTCAGGCTGGAATATTGCAAATTTTCAGCTTGCGCTTCGCACTCTCATTTGATTGGTGAAATATGCATCCTAAAGAGGTCACTAAATGCTTTCTTTAACAGGTTCCTTTTCTGGTCATTATGTTTAAGCTCGCGTTTTGCGCTCGTGTTAATTCTTTAGTTAGATGCACATCTTTTTAATGACAGCAGAAATCTGCTCGAATTTTAAAAAACTTATTTTCATTTTTTATTTAAATACCCTAAAGTTTTAGCTTGTGATTCACACTCGCAACACATCGCAATAATGCCATTTTAAGAATAATTGACCCCCCAAAAAAGTTTAACAACTTCACCTTAGAATTTGTTTTACCAAGCCTCTCGCTCATTATACTCTCTCCCGAAAAATAAAGCCTAAATATACATTTTGCCGTAATAAGAAGTCACGTCAAAAAAGTTTTTCTCTACTTAATCACTCTCAAACACAATGGCCCGAATTCACAAAGGTGGTTTTGAAAACCCACGGTTGAGTCCATGGTTTATGTAGATTTCCTGTATAAATTACGCTTAATTTAGCGCGTATCCGGCGCGTATGTAAGAAATGTCCAATGCTGATGCGCGCTTTTGTCACAGTGCGCCAAATTGACGCCTGTTACCATGGTTAAATACGCTATCTTATTCATGAGTCCACTGTTTTTATTCATGAGTCCACTCTTCAAACAGTGGATTTATGAATAAAATAGCGCATCTAACCATGGTTACAGGCGTCAATTTGGCGCACTGTGACAAAAGCGCGCATCAGCATTGGACATTTCTTACATACGCGCCCGATAAGCGCTAAATTAAGCGTAATTTATACAAGAAATCTGCATAAACCATGGACTCAACCGTGGGTTTTCAAAACCACCTTTGTGAATTCGGGCCAATGACTTCAAGCAGATCATAATCTTATGGTGAAAATATCGCCAAAGTGCCCATTTTGACGTATGATTTTCATTTTTGGCTTTACCCCCAACGAAAATTCGTTCGGTCGCCCTTGCCTTCCCATCCTCATAATAATTGAACGGCAACAGTGCCCCCGCCCCCCTCCCCTGCCTCTGCTTTCCCGGTTTTCATTTTTCGGATTAACGAACCTTATTTCGTTTTCGGATTAACGAAGCTTATTTCGTTTTCGGATTAACGAAACTTATTTTGTTTTCGGATTAATGAACCTTATTTTGTTTTCGGATTAACGAACCTTCGGAAAAACGAACCTTATTTCGTTTTCGGATCAACGAACCTTCGGAACAACGAACCTTATTTCGTTTTCGGATCAACGAACCTTCGGAACAACGAACCTTATTTCGTTTTCGGATTAACGAACCTTCGGAAAAACGAACCTTATTTCGTTTTCGGATCAACGAACCTTATTTCGTTTCCGGATTATCGAACCTTCGGAATAACGAACCGTCGGAATTACGCCACAAATGTTCGGATTAACGAACCCTTTTTCGTTTTCGGATTAACGAGCATCGAGGTATAGGCAGTTTACGTTTTCCGGAATTACGAAGTGTAACCGTAAATGGGTACCCGGTAGGAAGGAATTCCTTGAATGCTTGATGTGCCTGATCAGGGTAGCCGTGCTAAAGCCGGGGTAATAGTATGCAGCGCTTAGAAACATTTGTATTAAGCGCCAAATAAGAAATTGCTTATTATTTTTATTATTATTATAAACTGTTGTCAAGTTGTATTGCTAACAGACTTAAAAAAGTAGTAGTACCATAAATTATTTATGTTAATCAATCAGAATTCTTGTCTGGACGATTTATTGGGACCTATACCAATAAGTGAAAGGGGAATATCTGGGCCCCCGGAAGGGGTCCACCCGCCAGTCATAAGGACCACTGGTCATAATACCCGCTAGTTATAAGGACCGCTAGTCATAATAGTCATAAGGGTCGCTATTCATAAGGGGCTTTATTCATAGAGGTCGCAAGTCATAATCAACGATGGGGGTCGCCATTCATAATCAAACAAGAGGGTCGCTAGTCATAATAAAGGAAGAGGGTCGTCAGTCATAAGGAGGAAAAGGGTTCGTTGATCATAAGGGTCGCCATTCATAATAGTGGATGAGGGTCGCCAGTCATAATAGTAGAAAGGGTTCGCCAGTCATAATGGTAGATGAGGGTCGCTATTCATAATAGTAGAAAGGGTTCGCACGTCATTATAGTAGATGAGGGTCGCCAGTCATAATAGTAGAAAGGGTTCGCCAGTCATAATAATGGATGAGGGTCGCTAGTCATAATAGTAGATGGGGTTCGCCAGTCATAATAGTAGAAGGGGTTCGCCAGTCATAATGGTAGATGAGGGTCGCTAGTCATAATAGTAGATGGGGTTCGCCAGTCATAATAATTGATGAGGGTCGCCAGTCATAATAGTAGAAGGGGTTCGCCAGTCATAATGGTAGATGAGGGTCGCTATTCATAATAGTAGAAAGGGTTCGCCCGTCATTATAGTAGATGAGGGTCGCCAGTCATAATAGTAGAAAGGGTTCGCCAGTCATAATAATTGATGAGGGTCGCCAGTCATAATAGTAGAAGGGGTTCGCCATTCATAATAGTGGATGAGGGTCGCCAGTCATAATAGTAGAAAGGGTTCGCCAGTCATAATGGTAGATGAGGGTCGCTATTCATAATAGTAGAAAGGGTTCGCCCGTCATTATAGTAGATGAGGGTCGCCAGTCATAATAGTAGAAAGGGTTCGCCAGTCATAATAATGGATGAGGGTCGCTAGTCATAATAGTAGATGGGGTTCGCCAGTCATAATAGTAGAAGGGGTTCGCCAGTCATAATGGTAGATGAGGGTCGCTAGTCATAATAGTAGATGGGGTTCGCCAGTCATAATAATTGATGAGGGTCGCCAGTCATAATAGTAGAAGGGGTTCGCCAGTCATAATGGTAGATGAGGGTCGCTATTCATAATAGTAGAAAGGGTTCGCCAGTCATTATAGTAGATGAGGGTCGCCAGTCATAATAGTAGAAAGGGTTCGCCAGTCATAATGGTAGATGAGGGTCGCTAGTCATAATAGTAGATGGGGTTCGCCAGTCATAATAGTAGAAGGGGTTCGCCAGTCATAATGGTAGATGAGGGTCGCTAGTCATAATAGTAGATGGGGTTCGCCAGTCATAATAATTGATGAGGGTCGCCAGTCATAATAGTAGAAGGGGTTCGCCAGTCATAATGGTAGATGAGGGTCGCTATTCATAATAGTAGAAAGGGTTCGCCAGTCATAATGGTAGATGAGGGTCGCTAGTCATAATAGTAGATGGGGTTCGCCAGTCATAATAGTAGAAGGGGTTCGCCAGTCATAATGGTAGATGAGGGTCGCTATTCATAATAGCAGAAAGGGTTCGCCAGTCATAATAATGGATGAGGATCGCCAGTCATAATAATTAAAAATGGTGTTCTCCAGTCATAATAATGGATGAGGGTCGCCAGTCATAATGTTAGAAGGGGTTCGCCAGTCATAATGGCAGATGAGGGTCGCTAGTCATAATAGTAGATGGGGTTCGTCAGTCATAGTAGTGGATGAGGGTCGCTATTCATGGTAGTAGAAAGGGTTCGCGAGTCATAATAATAGATGAGGGTCGCCAGTCATAATAGTAGAAGGGGTTCGCCAGTTATAATGGTAGATGCGGGTCGCTATTCATAATAGTAGAAAGGGTTCGCCAGTCATAATAATGGATGAGGGTCGCCAGTCATAATAGTAGAAGGGGTTCGCCAGTCATAATGGTAGATGAGGGTCGCTAGTCATAATAGTAGATGGGGTTCGCCAGTCATAATAATGGATGGGGGTCGCCAGTCATAATAGTACATTGTAAAAAATGAGGTGCTAATTTAGCGCTTACAGTGCTTGTAGAGTGACTGCACTCGGAGTGTTGATTTTCTAGTTTAAATTTGAACTAGAAAATGAGCACTAGTAGTGCAGTCACTACACAATCACTGTAAGTGCTGAATTAGCAATTCAGTTTTACAGTGTAGTAGGGGTTTGCTAGTCATAAGAGTAGATGAGGGTCGCTAGTCTTTTTTAGTAGAAGAGGGTCTCTAGCCATGATAAGTGAAGGGGTTCGCCTGTCAGTAGAAGGGAACTTTGCTACATAATAGCTAAGGTGGGCGCAAAGCGTGAGAACACAAAAAAGGTGATTTTCAAGCGTAATATGTATTATGTTATAGTTCAAAAAGGGCACATAAGATAATAAGAGCACATTTTTATTTTGAAAAATTTGATTTTTTTAAAATCATAACCAGCAGGAGCTATTAAAAATGACACCCTTTAAAAAGATAAATTTTCTGATGTTATTGACATTACTTTTGTGACCATCCTGAAATGTTTTATGTTGGACTTCAAGAACAGTATAAAGTTTTGAAAAAAGAGCACATTTAATTTTGCCAAAAGGCTTTTTCCTTTTGAAAGAGGGCATTTTTTTTATCATAACCAGCAGAAGTTGTTAGAAATGACACCTTCCCCTAAAAAAAATCAAATTATCTTTAGGCGAAAAGGTGTAGATTGTGAATAATACCAATAACAAGGAAATCTTCTTTGAATATATGCATTTAAGATAATGTTGACCTAAACCTGTACCACAGTATTTTCCAAAAGCCTTTTTTTCAATAGAGGTTGTTTTTTTTACAGAAAAATGTCTTTACTATCTATATTATACTTTTTTTAGTTGATGTTGAATATGATATGAGCATGAAATTATTCCTTCATATTATATATTTCATTTTTTGAAAAGGAAAAAAACCCAAATATTTATTGTTTACAGGACACTCATTTTGTAAAGGATTTGGAAGAAAACATCTTAACGGAGTGGGAGGAAGGTTTTTTTTTCATATAAATCATCTAATTATTATTATTATTATTTGTTTGGCGTCACCTGTGCCTGGGAGGCGAAAAGCGAACTGAATCACTGTGACCCGCAGGTCTCTCCTCCCGATATAACTGATTGGGGGAATGCAGGTGGACCACTACACCGGGGTTTCCCCCTACAATGCAATGCTATATTATTTGATAAAAACACACAACTTGTTATTAAGAGAGTAAAATGCGATACTGATGGAAACTATGTTGCTTATTTCATTGATTTCATTGTATGGGCAAAATGACCCTAAATTTTTTAGATGTATAGAAAATATCTTATTGGACTATGATGATCCTCATAAAATCCTATGTGGTGATTGGAACCTGGTCCAAAGTTTTAAGTCAGTGAGTTAATTTAGTTGATCCATGGCGTCAGTTAAATCCAAATTCAAAATGTTATACTTGGAGACAGCCCACACCATTGAAGCAAAGTAGAAAACATTATTTTTTGATATCTTCAGATATTATTTCTTTGGTTAGAAAATGTGATATTGATTTAGGATATCGTACCAATCACACAATGATCAGTTTAGAGATTGTGTTAGATAAATGTTTTTACAGTATCTTGATATTGATTGTCTTCATGGTAAAGCTTTTGAAACTGTTAGAAAAGAGAAACTCAGATTTATTGTCTCACCTGCGAAGCAGAGTGAGACTATAGGCGCCGCTTTTCCGACGGCGGCGGCGACGGCGGCGGCGGCGGCGTCAACATCAAATCTTAACCTGAGGTTAAGTTTTTGAAATGACGTCATAACTTAGAAAGTATATGGACCTAGTTAATAAAATTTGGCCATAAGGTTAATCAAGTATTACTGAACATCCTATTAGAGTTTCATGTCACATGACCAAGGTCAAAGGTCATTTAGGGTCAATGAACTTAGACCATGTTGGAGGAATCAACATCGAAATCTTAACCTGAGGTTAAGTTTTTGAAATGTCATCATAATGCCATGGTCACATTTGTTCTACGGCGGTCGTACGGCGAGTCGAAAACAGCCGTTTTAACATTTTTTGTCCAACTACATATAGGTGGTTTGAATCAAAATTGATAAAACGGCTGTTTTCGACTCGCCGTACGGCCGCCGTAGAAGAAATGTGACCATGGTATAACTTAGAAAATATATGGACCTAGTTCATGAAACTTGGACATAAGGTTAATCAAGCATCACTGAACATCCTGCATGAGTTTCACGTCACATGACCAAGGTCAAAGGTCATTTAGGGTCATTGAACTTTGGCCGAATTGGGGATATCTGTTGAATTCCCATCATAACTTTAAAAGTTTATGGATCTGATTCATGAAACTTGGACATAATAGTAATCAAGCATCACTGAACATTTTGTGCAAGTTTCAGGTCTAATGATTAAGGTCAAAGGTCATTTAGGGTCAATGAACTTTGGCCGAATCGGGGGTGTCTGTTGAATTACCATCTTAACTTTGAAAGTTTATTGGTCTAGTTCATTAAACTTGGACATTAGAGTAATCAAGTATCACTGAACATCCTGTGCGCGCTTCAGGTCACATGACCAAGGTCAAAGGTCAATGAACTTTCTCCGAATTGGATGTATCTGTTGAATTACCATCATAACTTTGAAAATTTATGGATCTGATTCATGAAACCTGTACATAAGAGTAATCAAGTATCACTGAACATCCTGTGCGAGTTTCAGGTCACATGATCAAGGTCAAAGGTCATGTAAGGTCAGTGAACTTTGGCCATGTTGGGTTTTTTTGTTGAATAACCATCATATCTCTGTAAGTTTATTGGTCTAGTTCATAAAAAGAGGACATAAGAGTAACCATGTATCACTGAACATCTTGTGCGAGTTAGAGTAGTATTCAAAGTCAGCACTGCTGCTATATTGAATCGCGTGATGCAGGTGAGACGGCCAGAGGCATTCCACTTGTTATTGATTATCAGTTGTTTTTTTATACACTGTTCATAGGCGGATCTAGGGGGACCGAGGGGCCCACCCCCCCCCCCCCCATTGGCGGAGCAAAAAAAAAGTAAAAGGGGGGAAGAAAGAAAGAAAGAAAGAAAGAAAGAAAGAAAAAAGAAAAAGAGAAAATGAAGGGAAAAGAGAGGAGAAAAAAGAAGGGGAAACACAAGAACAGGAAGACGAGTGAGTGAAATAAGATGAGGGGAAGCCTAGGAAAATGATTTTTAAAATCCGTAATGTCACTATAAAAAAAATCGCTTGCGCTTCGCGCTCGCATTGCATGTTAGGTGATTTACATATCAATATGGAGATTGAAATATCAAATTTTGAAGTCAACATGGAAAACATTTTTCAGCTCAGAAATCGTACTTTCATTATTTTGTTTGATTTACAAATTGATTTTTAAAAAGTGCTCTGCAAAACTTTTTGTTTTATGGTCTGAATTTTTAAAAATTTCGGCTCGCGATTCGCGCTCGCATTGATTGTTGAAAATCTATCAACTCATGCATCTTCTTCATAAATCATAAATATAAAAGTGCTTTAAATGTACAGTTTTCAGGCCATAATATTAATAGATTTCACGCTCTCATATTAGGCTTATTAGGTTAATAAATAAGATATTAATTTAAGAATCAAATTTTCCCTTTTTTCAGAATGCAATATCGACAAGTTTTATCTTGCGCTTAGGAAGAGAAATAAGAAGATATAGTCATAATTTTCATATGATGACATAATGCTCTTGGAATGTCCTGGTCCTATGTCAAAACTCAAAGTAATGATAATGAAACTTTTGAATGAAATTAAAATAATGAAACTCTTTTTTTTAATGTCATCCATATCCACCTCACAATTTTTCCTACAAAGTGCTTGAAATACAGAGCTTAAATTGACCCTTTTCAGATCGGAATATCAAATGTTTTAAGCTCGCGCTTTGCGCTCACTTTATCGATTTTAACGATGAAAAAAGGTATTTACAATGCCCACTCTAGATTCTAGGTCTAAATCTGAAACACGCGTGCGTTTATTTAGATACGCAGCTTGTTCTCTGTATAAATCATTATCCAGTTTTATTCCACAATATAAAAAAAGATTTGTGCTCGCGCTTTGCGCTCGCAATAGCAATGTAGAAAGATATCAAATTACTCATCCTTTTCATGATTTACAAAACATGAATGGAGTGTTCCGTTTTCGGGTGTAAACAGCGGCGTAACAGGGATCGGTGGCCAAGGGGGGGGGCAAGAGCCAAAAATTTCCCGGTCATATCATGGTATAAACAGGCGCAATGGTGTAATTAGGCGACGATTTCGAAAGGGCAAGACATTGTGTATCAGGCAGAATTTATCTTTTAAAAAAATAAGTTGCGAGAGAGCGATGCGAGCGAGCAAAAATGTTGACATTTTTAATACAAAAATCCAATTTTGTGATAGATTTTGACATGATATCCAGAGAATATATTTCACTCTTCTCTCTTTTCATCCCTTTTTTTGATCTGTACGCCTCTGTTAACATGATTATTTGCGACAGTAGCGTGCAGAGTAAACAAAACAAAAATCAAGGGGTGCAGTATGGCGCATGTGCTAAAAAGCTGCTTTATATAAGTCCGGAGCGAGCGAAGCGAGAAAAAGAAATCACCTTTTCATGAGAATCTTACCTTGAGATATCTTTCTTTACATGGTAAAACTTTTGGGGACCATGGCCCAACCCTTTCATACTCATATACGGCAGTGCTATGCGGTTGGGGGTCTGGGGAGGAGCCCCCGGAACTTCTTGATATCAAAGCCATTTAAACCTCGCAGATTGCCGCTATTTAATCATATTGCGGGTATATACAGAATATAGCTTTTACACAACACATTTATTCAACCCAGTTGAACCAAATATTTTGAGGGGGCAAAACATAGCAATGTGGGGGGGGGAGCCGCCAGCGAGCAAAGCGAGCTGGAAAAAAAATGCATATTGAAATCAAATTCTAATTATGTGATAGATTTCTCCATTATATTTAGCAAATAACACATTTCATTGTTTCCATTCATTTCATTATACGTTGTCTCCCATAAATTATTTTATTTCCTCTTGGGTGTTGAACCAAGACCCCCCCCCCCCCCCCGCGCCTGTACGCCAGTGACTGAACGTAAAGCTTAATGTAGGAAGGATCCCTAAAGGGGGGACGTAATAGAGCCATTTGAAGGTCATAGATGAAGAATCCCTACTGCTTGGGGTCTGGGGCAAAGCCCCGGTAGCTTTTTTGCATAAAATTTAGCAAGCTAATAGCACAATGTTGTATGCAGTTCCTCTTTCTTCCCGCTCTTTATTTTCTATCCTCGTCAGCCCGGTCGTGTTATTTTCTTGTCCCTTTTCTTTGTTTTCCAATTTAGCTTTTGACTAATTCCATTCTACCTTCATTTCCCGCTATTGTTTGCCATCTTTTAATTTATTTCCCATCATGCTATTGCACTATATAGGTCTATTTCAGAATGATTGGTTCTTTCTCAAATGTTTTTCTTTCGTTCTTCTTCCCGCTTTCCTTCCTTTTCCATTTCAAAAAATATATTTTTCCTTGTTTTCTTTCCTCTTTTCCCTTTCTCTTTCCTCTTCCTCCTTTCCTTTCTCTCTTTCCTTCCCCTTTCCCTTTCTTTCTCCATCCCTTTTATTTTTTCCCGTTTTTATTTATTTTTCCGGTGAAATCCGCCGGGGGGCAGCTTGCCCCCTGCCTGTTACGCCACTGGTGTAAATCTCGAATTTTTCCGCTCGCACTTCGCGCTCACATCAATTGTTTAGTTACATACTTATCCTTTTTACGATTACAAAAAGTGCTCAGAATTTCTTTTTTCAGGTAGAAATGTCTAAATTTTTAGCTCGTGCCTCGCGCTCGCATTATATGATTATTGAAATATATAACGTTCTTAGGCTAACTGCAAGCAGCTGTTAACAGATCATTTTTTATTACATCAAAACGTATATATTAAAAATTTCTGCTCGCACTTTGCGCTCGATTTATTAAAGGAAACCAAAACCCAAGAAGAGAGGCAATTTTACTTGAAAGAGTAAAATGAAAGGTTCAATTTTAAAAAAGTTTCATCAAAATCGGTTATGAAATAAGCAATATGAGTTTGAAAACTCTTGTTGTACTTTCTATGGGCATCCTCAAAATGGCAAACGTGCTTCAATATGGCTGATTTTGTGGACAACTCTCCATTTGTTTTGTACACAAATTTTCAGATTTTCCTCATTATCTTTCAAGTTGCATCTTGCCTCCTTCTGAGCACAACATATGTCATGGGAAAATATAATCCACACCATATATGTCAAGGTCAGGAGGTGATAATGTGAAATGTGTAAAATAAAGGTGAAAATCTGAAAATATGTGTACAAAACAAATGGAGAGTTGTCCACAAAATCAGCCATTCAGTCATTTCTGCTCGCGCTTCACGTTCGTAGTAGTTAATCATTTGCATACACATCTTTTTCAGAAAAAATACAAAAGATTTCCAAAAAAATTAGCTCGCGCTTCGCGCTCACATTATATAAATAAAGATATGATATTGTCTATAAATGTTTATTCATAGGAATAAAGCTAAGAAGTGAGTATTAGGATTACCCCTTCAAAGAAACCAAAAATCATCTTCGAGTGGCCGATCGGGGAAAATATGTCTGAAAAAAAAAATTCCGCCCCCCCCCCTATTGGCGAAGGCTAGATCCGCCCCTGCTGTTGATGGAGTTGAGAGCAGCGACTATATTGTATGTAATAAGTGAGAAGAGAAAAGAAGAAAGTGTAGAAAAAACCTCGAAATTTAAAAACTTAACTTAGAAAAACTTCTAGACCAAAATATAAATACTAGAGAAAAATTAGGCTACTTAGGAAATAATTAGAACAATTTAGATAAGACTTCAAATTATGCAATATGGAGAAAACCGTCCAAATATTTTTTTATCTTGAAAAGCAGAGGATAGCAGAAGTAAACATTTGTTGAATTGATTCATGATATTGGTACAGTATTGCAAGAACAAACAGACATTTTAGGAGAAATTGGCTCATATAATGAACAGTTATATAAATATCATGCAAATAGTGATGCTGAAGAACTTTTTTTTTTAATCTTATTAGAGAAGAGAGTTTCCATAGTCTTACAGAGGAAGACGATTCTTCTTTAGAAGGAGAAATATCTTACTGTGAAGTTGATTTTGCATTAAAAAAATATCAAAAATAATAAGCCTCCTGGACGAGATGGATTTACAAATGAATTTTTTAAAGCATTCTTTCAGGACTTACACTGTAGGTATATTTTTGGTACGAAGTATGAATTTTGCTTATATTTCTGGAAAATTATCCATCTCACAAACAATAATGGCTTGATAACATTAATTCCTTAAGGTGACAAAGTAAGACATTTCATCAAAAATTGGAGATCAATTTCACTGTTGAATGTTGTTTATACACTGTTGTAAAGTTGTATGCTCACAGACTTTAAAAAGTATTACCATATAATTATTCGTGTTAATCAATCAGGATTCTTGTCTGGACGATTTATTGGTGAAAATAGGAAAATTTTGTATGATTTAATTGTGTATACGGAGAAGAAACATATTCCTGATTTCTGATTTTTCATGATTTTTTTTTAAACGCTTTCCATTTTTAAATTTGGCAAATCTTTCATGACATGAATAAAAATACTTTATCAGAATGCATTTTCTAGTGTTATAGTCAATGGGCAAATGACATTTGTTATGCGTTAAAATTCTTGGTTGTTAATTCGAAATTCACACTCTGTCAAATGAATTTATGTTGGCTTAAAAGAATACAAAGTTCTTTAATATGCGGATAACACAGTTTTATTTCTCGATGGTACAGCTGCCAGTTTCTGTAATGTACTAAATATTTCGGATTCATTTGCTGAATGTAGTGGGTTGAAGGTCAATACGCAAAATCTACCATCTACTATCATTATGACTGGCGAACCCCTTCTACTATTATGACTGGCGACCCTCATGTAGTATTATGACTGGCGAACCCTTTCTACTATTATGAATAGCGACCCTCATCTACCATTATGACTGGCGAACCCCTTCTACTTTTATGACTGGCGAACCCCTTTAAGTATTATGACTGGCGACCCTCATCCATTATTATGACTGGCGAACCCTTTCTCCTATTATGACTGGCGACCCTTATCCATTATTATGACTGGCGAACCCTTTCTCCTATTATGACTGGCGACCCTCATCCATTATTATGAATGGCGACCCTCACCCATTATTATGACTGGCGAACCCTTTCTACTATTATGAATAGCGACCCTCATCTACCATGACTGGCGTACCCTTTCTACTATTATGAATAGAGACCCTCATCTACCATTATGACTGGCGAACCCCCTTCTACTATTATGACTGGCGACCCTCATGTAGTATTATGACTGGCGAACCCTTTCTACTATCATGAACAGCGACCCTCTTTTACCATTATGACTGGCGAACCCCTTCTACTTATATGACTGGCGAACCCCTATTAGTATTATGACTGGCGACCCTCATCCATTATTATGACTGGCGAACCCTTTCTCCTATTATGACTCACGACTCTCATCCATTATTATGACTGGCGAACCCTTTCCACTATTATGAATAGCGACCCTCATCTACCATTATGACTGGCGAACCCCTTCTACTATTATGAACAGCGACCCTCATCTACCATTATGACTGTAGAACCCCTTCTACTTTTATGACTGGCGAACCCCTTTTAGTATTATGACTGGCGACCCTCATCCATTATTATGACTGGCGAACCCTTTCTCCTATTATGACTGGCGACCCTCATCCATTATTATGACTGGCGAACCCTTTCTACTATTATGAATAGCGACCCTCATCTACCATTATGACTGGCGAACCCTTCTATTATGAATAGCGACCCTCATGTACCATTATTACTGGCGAACCCCTTCTACTTTTATGACTGGCGAACCCTTTCTCCTATTATGACTGGCGACCCTCATTCATTATTATGACTGGCGAACCCTTTCTACTATCATGAATAGCGACCCTCATCTACCATTATGACTGGCGAACCCCTTCTACTATTATGACTGGCGACCCTCATCTATTATTATGACTGGCGAACCCTTTCTACTATTATGAATAGCGACCCTCATCTACAATTATGACTGGCGAACCCCTTCTACTTTTATGACTGGCGAACCCTTTCTCCTACTGGTGACCCTCATTCATTATTATGACTGGCGAACCCTTTCTACTATCATGAATAGCGAACCCCATCTACAATTATGACTGTCGAACCCCTTTTAGTATTATGACTGGCGACCCTCATCCATTATTATGACTGGCGAACACTTTCTACTATTATGAATAGCGACCCTCGTCTACCATTATGACTGGCGAACCCTTTCTACTATTATGAATAGCGACCCTCATCTACCGTTATGACTGGCGAACCCCTTCTACTATTATGACTGGCGACCTTCATCTATTATTATGACTGGCGAACCCTTTCTACTATTATGAATAGCGACCCTCATCTACCATTATGACTGGCGAACCCCTTCTACTATTATGAATAGCGACCCTCATCTACCATTATGACTGGCGAACCCCTTCTACTTTTATAACTGGCGAACCCCTTTTAGTATTATGACTGGCGACCCTCCTCCATTATTATGACTGGCGAACCCTTTCTCCTATTATGACTGGCGACCCTCATTCAATATTATGGCGAACCCTTTCTACTATTATGAATAGCGACCCTCATCTACCATTATGACTGGCGAACCCCTTCTACTATTATGAATAGCGACCCTCATCTACCATTATGACTGGCGAACCCCTTCTACTATTATGAATAGCGACCCTCATCCATTATAATGACCGGCGACCCTCATCCATTATTATGACTGGCGAACCCTTTCTACTATTATGAATAGCGACCCTCATCTACCATTATGACTTGCGAACCCCTTCTACTATTTTGACTGGCAAACCCCTTTTAGTAGTATTATGACTGGCGACCCTCATATATTATTATGACTGACGAACCCCTTCTACTATCTTGACTGGCGACCCTCATCTACCATTATGACTGGCGAACCCCTTCTACTTTTATGACTGGCGAACCCCTTTTAGTATTATGACTGGCGACCCTCATCCATTATTATGACTGGCGAACCCTTTCTCCTATTATGACTGGCGACCCTCATCCATTATTATGACTGGCGAACCCTTTCTACTATTATGAATAGCGACCCTCATCTACCATTATGACTGGCGAACCCTTCTATTATGAATAGCGACCCTCATGTACCATTATTACTGGCGAACCCCTTCTACTTTTATGACTGGCGAACCCTTTCTCCTATTATGACTGGCGACCCTCATTCATTATTATGACTGGCGAACCCTTTCTACTATCATGAATAGCGACCCTCATCTACCATTATGACTGGCGAACCCCTTCTACTATTATGACTGGCGACCCTCATCTATTATTATGACTGGCGAACCCTTTCTACTATTATGAATAGCGACCCTCATCTACAATTATGACTGGCGAACCCCTTCTACTTTTATGACTGGCGAACCCTTTCTCCTACTGGTGACCCTCATTCATTATTATGACTGGCGAACCCTTTCTACTATCATGAATAGCGAACCCCATCTACAATTATGACTGTCGAACCCCTTTTAGTATTATGACTGGCGACCCTCATCCATTATTATGACTGGCGAACCCTTTCTCCTATTATGACTGGCGACCCTCATCCATTATTATGACTGGCGAACACTTTCTACTATTATGAATAGCGACCCTCGTCTACCATTATGACTGGCGAACCCCTTCTACTATTATGACTGGCGACCTTCATCTATTATTATGACTGGCGAACCCTTTCTACTATTATGAATAGCGACCCTCATCTACCATTATGACTGGCGAACCCCTTCTACTATTATGAATAGCGACCCTCATCTACCATTATGACTGGCGAACCCCTTCTACTTTTATAACTGGCGAACCCCTTTTAGTATTATGACTGGCGACCCTCCTCCATTATTATGACTGGCGAACCCTTTCTCCTATTATGACTGGCGACCCTCATTCAATATTATGGCGAACCCTTTCTACTATTATGAATAGCGACCCTCATCTACCATTATGACTGGCGAACCCCTTCTACTATTATGAATAGCGACCCTCATCTACCATTATGACTGGCGAACCCCTTCTACTATTATGAATAGCGACCCTCATCCATTATAATGACCGGCGACCCTCATCCATTATTATGACTGGCGAACCCTTTCTACTATTATGAATAGCGACCCTCATCTACCATTATGACTTGCGAACCCCTTCTACTATTTTGACTGGCAAACCCCTTTTAGTAGTATTATGACTGGCGACCCTCATGTATTATTATGACTGACGAACCCCTTCTACTATCTTGACTGGCGACCCTCATCCCCTATTATGACTGGCGACCGTTATGATTAATGTAGCCTCTTCCTTTTTATGACTAGCGACCCTTATCTAGTATTATGAATACCGACCCTCATTGTTGATTATGACTAGCGATCCTTATGATCAATTACCCTTATGGTCCATTATGAATAGCGACCCTTATCTTGCATTATGAAAATCGGACCTTATGACCTATGGTCCTTATGACCTCATGACTAGCGACCCTTTTGCCTATTATGACTAGCGAGCTTTTGGGTATAGGATTTTACATGTTATGACTAGCGGTCCTTATGACCAGTTAGTATTATGACTTATGGTCCTTATGACTGACGGGCTTATCCCTTTCGGAAAACGCCAGCCATGTAGACTTGTTAAGAGGTTGAACGCTGCATTTTTGAGTACAAATGTCCCACTTAGCACAAATGTTCCTTGAGTCAAAAGAAAAAGATTCATCCAAAGAGACACGCTGTATCTATGCAAATAAGCAAGTAATTTGCATAAATTTGCATATTATGTCGATATAGTAAAAACAAGTAATTCAGAATATATATTTCACCAGAACTGCCCTAAAATTGGAAATAAAGACTTAGGGTAAAACAGGGAAGAAAACTGTCATAAAATAATTGGGATATCCTTGTTTATTATTACCTAATTTACATAAATTATGCAAATTATAATTTAAACATAGTATTTTTTCATGAATCCTGAACTGTCAAAAAAAAGCAGCAACTAATACACAATGTCAGCATTCTACATGAAAGAGAATATATTAGCCGAAACATCGATATGCTTCATGACAGTATTAGTGTCTTAATTTGCTCAGAAAGAGGGCAAATATGTCAAAATGTATGACGTGTATTGCGCTAAAACGAGACCAAAACAACCTCTATGTCACAGTCACACTCACGAATCGGACAATTAAAGCGATCAATGGTAAGTCATTCGAGATAACACAATCTCAACACAATAGCTTCCATCGGCTTCTCGTATCGCTTTTGTTGGTGTGTCTAACTCACCGTAATCTATGCTATATACGTGAAAAGTGCATTTCGATATCGGTAAAACACTTAATTTTGTTTTATTTGTTTCTAATTTGTTTCTCTTGGGAAATTTACAGGAGACATTGCTTTGCAGGTTACTGCTTTAATGAAGCTCTGGCACATGAATCATGACGAATGTACCCCCACCACTATATATCTTTTGGAGACCCCAAAGTGGCAAAACTGCATCTCCCCGGCATTCCCGCTACTTTACAAAACCAGTTTGACTTGTATTATCAACTTGGAAAACACAGATGTATGAGACATCAGACAACATGATTCCTGAAAAAAAAAAATATTATTTTTGTTAATTTAAGCCCACGGGAGCCCTCCGAATTTACCCCATCCCCTCTCCGTATTTCGACTTTAAATTAAAAAAAATATCGTGTTTTAAAGCCATCGGCAAGGCAAATTGCGTTTTTTGGTATAATAAAGCAACTTTTATATCTATATTTTTATATTTGCATTCATCATTATTGATATTATAATAATTATTATTAATAATATTATTATTATTACTATTTTTATTATTATTATTATTGTTCTGCCGTTTGTAATAGTGCTCTAGCACAGTAAAGGCTATAACCCAATAGGAGCATGCCTAGGATACCCTTTCCCTTTATGGTTTTAAGTATTAAAAATAGTTTATTGTCTTTAGAACTCTTAAGAGATTACTTTTGTTTGTATTGATACCTTGGAATAGATTGAGGAGAAAATACTCTTTAACCGACATGTTTAGAGGAGCTGTGGTAAATTGAAGAACAGCCACACGGCTCTTTATTGATTCCACTCTATGTTGAATTTAAATATTTTGAGAGCCCAATCGGAAGAAAGATACATTTCTACTACACACAGTAAAGCCTCTTTGCGTTCTCCTCTTGAAAAAAAAACCCAAACATATCAGGCATTGTTTTATATCTCATAAAATAAGTTCATGTACGTGACGGTGGCCTGTCGAAGCTGCCAAAACCGTTTATTTTGTTTTGACAATATATAGTTAGAATATCATCTAAATGAACCCTCATCTGGAAAAGGGCACTTATTAAAGGCAGCATCTACATTATATAGAGGAGGCCTTGGCACTAGGAAGAGAGGGCTGAAGCTTGTTTAATTTCTTGGGACCAAAATTTTACATTGAATCTTTTTTGCTTTTCAAATTTGCATCAATAAATTTTACAGGCAAATAAACAAAAAGGATTGCACTACAAAATGAAGTTTTTTGGGTAACGTTTCTTTCTTTTCGTTTTGTTCCATCTGCGGGAATTCCAGGGGGTGCTATCTATCAAGAATAATACACGCAGCACCCCCCCCCCCCCCCTCTCTTCCGGAAAATCTTGCGGGTGCTTCAGCCCCCGCTTCCAAGTACCAGGGCCTCCTCTATATAATGCAGATGCTGTCTTTAATAAGTGCCCTTTTCCAGATGAGGGCTTCATTTAGACGATATTCTAAATATATATTGTCAAAACAAAATAAAGGGTTGGGCAACTTCGACAGGCCACCGTCATGTACTCGAACTTATTTTATGCGATATAAAACAATGCCTTCTATGTTTTTTTTTCAAGAGGAGAAAGTAAAGGGGCTTTACTTTGTGTAGTAGAAATGTATCTTTCTTCCAAATGGGCTCTGAAAATATTTCAATTTAACGTAGAGTGGAAGCAATAAAGGGGTATGAGTATTTTAGAGCTTAAGTGTGGCTTTTTTTCAATGTACTACAGCTCTTCTACATGTCAATTGTAGAATATTTTCTCCTCAATCTATTCCAAGATATCAATACAAACAAGCGTAATCTTTTAAGAGTTCTAAAGACAATAAACTATTTTAAATACATAAAACCAAAAGGGAAAAGGGTATTCTAGGCATGCTCCTGTTGGGTTATAGCCTTTACTTTGCTAGAGCATTATTAAAAACTGCAGAAAAATAATAATGATAATAATAACATTAATAGTATTAATATAGATAAATATGAAATACAGATATAAAAGTTGCTTTATTATACCAAAAACGCAATTTGCCTTGCCGGTGGCTCTTAAACACGATATTTTTTATTTAGTGTCGAAATACAGAGAGGGGATGGAGTAAATTCGGAGGGCTCCCGTGGACGTAGGCTTAAATAAACAAAAAAAAAACTATCTTCAGGAAACATGTTAACTGATGTCTCATACATCTGTCTTTCCAAGTCGTTAATACAAGTCAAACTGGTTTTGTAAAGTAGCGGGAATCCCGCGGGGAATGCAGTTTTGCCACTTCGGGGTCTCCAAAAGATATATATTTTAACAAAGTTAAAATATGGATTGAGGTGGGGTGCATTCGTCATGATTCATGTGCCAGAGCTTCATTAAAGCAGTAGCCTGAAAAGCAATGTCTCCTGTAAAGTTTCCAAGAGAAACAAATTAGAAACAATAAAACAAAATTAATACCGATACCAAAATGAATTTTGCCCGTATGTATCATAGATTACGGTGTGGCAGATACACCAACAACAGCGATGCGAGAAGCCGATGGAAGCTATTGTGTTGGGATTGTGTTATTTCTAATGACATACCATTGATCTCTTTATTGTCCGATTCGTGAGTGTGACTTGACATAGAGGTTGTTTTTGGTCTCGTTTTAGCGCAATATCACGTCATACATTTTGACATATTTGCCCTCTTTCTAAGCAAATTAAGATACTAATACTGTCATGAAGCATATCGATGTTTTTGCTAATATATTCTCTTTCATGTAGAATGTTGACATTTTGTATTAATTGCTGTTATTTATAAAACAGTTCAGGATGCTTGGGCTCGTTCCGATGGTTTGATTTCCCTTTAAATTTCTGAGCTGGCTGATCGGCGCTCGCGGTGCAGTCGTTATGCAGGCGCTGTGGATGCTGGGTTGGCACTTCGTTCTTTTCTTTTGCAGTGTATAATGCGTGTTATTATCATCTAATAATTTATTCTTAATGGCAGTAGTCCAGCTCGTGCTTGAATTAGAGTGCGCCATCACACAATATGCAGTGCTTGTCCTGCTATTTATATCAATACCAATATTTTTACTTATTCATGATCATATTTTCAGTACCATTTTATTCATCTTATTCTTTGTTCAAGTGTACTTCGCTATGTTTATTCCAGCCTTCCCTCTTCCCTCTGTTTGAGTATCGACGTCCTTCTTTCGCTACGGAAAAGCAACTCTTCTTAACGCTGCCAATTGCTTACCCACAATTTACTTTACTTCCCACGCGCCATGATATGTTAGTGATAACATCCCCGTATATTGCGAATGGACTTCTTTTTACTTCTGTCCATTTAGTTATGGATTTCCTTCAATTTACAACTTTTAAAACTCACAAATTTTTCTTACACATCCATGTGTAGTTCCTCAACTAATGTACCGTATATGCATACTAACCAGTCCTCTAGTGAGTCGCTTGACAACAGCTCTCTTAACTTTGAAACACCTGAACTTCTTTTTGATTTTGATGCAGAAGACACTCCATTCGATTCCTTTTCATCAAACCATGTTACAGAGAACAATTTTTTCTCAACTTTGGAATCTGTTTCCGGCAATGATATTCTCTTTTTACATTTTAACATCAGAAGTCTCAACAAAAACTTTGATCGTTTGGATTTTTTCACAAAGCAGCTAATGATCAATCATTCTATTTTGGGAATTAGTGAGACATGGCTCAAAGATACGCCATCCTCTTTTTTTTTCTATGAATGGTTTTAACTTTGTTTCTTCTAGTCGCATTGGCAAAAGAGGTGGTGAAGTGGGAATTTATATGTCCCGGTTGATTTAACTTTGAAGTCATCGGAGAGTTGACGCAAATATCTGATGCATTAGAAACTATCTTCATCGAAATTAAATTAAAAAACAAGGGTAATATGATAGTTGGAGTAGTGTATAGACCTCCACATTCTAATTCTAGCGAATTCATTGAATCTATACACCATATATTATCTTCCTGCTCTCTTAGTAACAAATCCTGTGCAATTATGGGTGATTTTGATCTTAATCTCCTCCAGTATCATGAAAACTCAGACTGTCAAGACTTCCTTGACTTGCTACTTGCTTATTCATTCGTCCCAACTATTACCAAACCTACTAGAATAACTGAATCATCAGCCACTCTAATTGACAATATTTTTGTTAACAAAACGAACAACGTAAAATCTGGGATTATAGTCAGCGACATTTCGGACCATTTTCCTGTTTATAACTTAATATCATATCCAATCTCATCCTGTCTGCCTGCATCAGCCAATAACATTGAGACTCGCAACTTTTCGGAGGAAAACGTTAACAATTTTATTAGGGCACTTGCTGTTGCTGAATGGAACTCTGTATATGCCACAGACAATGCTGATACGTCTTTTGATAACTTTATGGATATCTTCATGCATAACCTCAATTCTTCTATCCCATTCCGCAGAAGCCGTGTTTCTAACTACAAAAAAACTCCTAAGCTTCCGTGGATTACCAAATCGCTACTCAAATCTATAAATAAAAAAATAACCTCTTTTATAAATACAAAACTACTCCAAACACCACAACCAAATCCAAGTAGATATCGTAATATTCTAACAACTTCATTACGACTAGCTAAAAAGAACTATTACTCCTCACAAAGGCGATTGATGCTCACAAAGGCGATTTAAAAAAGACGTGGAAAGTTATAAATGATGTCTTGAAAACTAAGGTAGTCTCAACTCCTATTTCCAGAATTCTAGTTAACGAAACCGAAGTACAGGGTCATCTTGCAATTGCTGAGGAATTCAACAACTACTTCGTCAACATTGGTCAAAATTTGGCGCGAAATGTCTCTGAACCTAATTGTAATTTCAAACAGTTCTTAAAAACGCTAAAACCCTCAAACGCTGTTTCTAGATCCAATTCGTGAGCATGAAGTCTTAGACATAGTGAACAATCTGAAAATAAACAAAAGTGCTGGGTTCGATAGTATATCCAACTCTTTGCTTAAAAAAACAATTACAGAAATTTTATCTCCCCTAACATATGTTTTTAATTTATCATTGTCTAATGGAACTGTGCCGAAAAAAATGAAAACTGCAAAAGTTATACCTATTTTTAAAAAGGGTAGTAAAGAAGACCTCGGAAACTACCGCCCAATATCACTTTTAACTGCACTTTCCAAGATTTTGGAAAAATTGATTTATTCTCGCACAGTGAAATTTCTTACAAAATATGAAATCTTATCCGATACCCAATTTGGTTTTCGACAAAATCACTCTACAACTCATGCCCTTCTTCTATTTTTGGATAAAGTTAGCCGTGCAATTGATAAATCTTTTCATACCGTTGGAATTTTCCTGGACATCTCCAAGGCCTTTGATACCATCAACCATGATATATTATTGTACAAACTGAGCAATTATGGTGTACGAGGAAAGGCCTTGGAGTGGTTCAGGAGCTACCTAACGGACCGCAACCAATTTGTGAGTATTAATGACGAGGATTCCTACTTCAGACAAATATCCTGTGGCGTTCCACAGGGATCGCTGTTGGGGCCTTTGCTCTTTATTCTTTACATAAACGACTTTCAATATTGTTCTGAAATCATGTCATTCATCCTCTTTGCGGATGACTCCAACATATTCTACTCCCATCACAACCCTCAAACTCTCCTCGATACTGTTAATGAAGAGTTAAAAATGGTTCAAAGTTGGATAAATGCCAATAAACTATCTCTAAATGTTAATAAAACTCATTACATGCTCTTCAGTAATTCACTCTCAACACTTCCTGGCAATTTATTTATACATGATACTCCTCTTGACCTCGGTTGAGTCAACAAAATTCCTTGGCATATATATAGATTCTAATTTATCGTGGAAGACTCACGTGAACTACTTATGTAAGTTGCTGTCTAGAAACGCGGGAGTTTTAAATAAACTGAAACATGAATTTCCTCACCATATTCTACTATCACTATACTTTACTCTCATATCATCCTACCTCAACTATGGTATTTTAGCCTGGGGCAACGGGGCTAAATTCCTGCTTGATAGGATTTTATTACTCCAGAAACGTGCAATTAGAAATATTAACTGTGTTGGTTACCTATCTCATACATTTCCATTATTTCTAAAAAAAAAAAAACTACTTCGTATTACTGATCTTTATACCTATAACTTAGGAATCTTTATGTATCAGTTAAATGCCAATGATATACCTTCTGTTATTGCCTCCCTTTTTTCAAAAAATAGCAGTGTCCATGGATATCCTACTCGGCAAAGTAATCTGTTTCATTTTCCTCGTGTGAGAACTTCATTTGCCAAAAGGAATATCACTTTTACAGGCCCTAAATTTTGGAATGCCCTCCATAATGATCTATTACATTCACCCTCAATATATGTCTTTCGACGAAAGCTGAAACACCATCTTCTCAAGGACTATACTTAGCACGAACACAGTTGTGTACCTTTTTAAAAAGTTATAGCCTCATTCCATTTGCTCTACTGGTTTATACCAAATTGATTTTTTTTATTAAGTCTTATTCTTTCATTGCTCCTTTATCATCGTTGCGCGTGGGTTGTCTTAATCCTTGGAAGATGTCCATCCATCTTATTGCTGTCTTATGACATAAATTTTCCATTTCCCACTCTTAGCAATGTTTATTTCCATTTTCCTACAGGCTCGAATTCAATTTGTTGCTTTCTACTCTTATTTCTTCCTACTCATCATTTATGTATTTGTGTATCCCAAGTTTTTGTTTACTTTTTGTTTGCCCGTTTATTTATCCCTCTTGTCGTATTGATATTTTTACGGGACTCTCACTGCATATTCCTTGGAGCCTTTAACCAACAAGCTCTGCTTCTACTTTTGGCTCCCCATATCTTCACCTCACATTTTCTTTCACTGTCATTATATTACAACAATTTACAAGAATGCATTATAGTATTTTTTTTCTAATATATTAAGTACACTTTTCTTATTTTACGACATTTATTTATGCTTACCTATAATAATTTGTATTGTATGATATTATTGCTTGTCTTGTATAATATTATTGTTGATATTGTTGAAAGTGTGGTATGCTTGATATGAATAAAAACCTTGAACCTTGAAAAATACTCTGTTTTAAATTATAACTTGCATAATTTATGTAAACTAGGTAGTAATAATCAAGGATATCCCAATTATTTTACGACAATTTTCTTCCCTGTCTTACCCTAAGTCTTTATTTCCAATTTTAGGGCAGTTCTGGTGAAATATATATTCTGAATTACTTGTTTTTACTATATCGACATAATATGCAAATTTATGCAAATTACTTGCTTATTTGCATAGATACAGCGTGTCTCTTTGGATGAATCTTTTTCTGTTGACTCAAGGAACATTTGTGCCATTTGTACTAAAAAATGCAGCGTTCACCCCTTTTTTTGCAGTTAACAAGTCTACTACCACTATTTCTAATATATAATGTCATTCGATATATTTTATTTCGATTGAATAAAAAGTTTAATTTTGGCGGGATTTTGCGATTTTCGCCTAATTCCAGGATTTGGTAGTAGATTCAATCATAAACAATACGAGTTAGATCGAGTGTTCCAGCATATACATGATATAGGGAGTATCTGGGCTTTCAGAAAACGCCATCCACTATTCTCAATAGAGGTCATTCGATATATTTCCGCCAATTTCCAGGATTTGGTCGTAGATTTTAATTATTCACTATGTAAAACATCTGACGAGGTCACGCCATTCATCACCTCATATACGGTAAAGTATTGGTGATCATGATTCCACAAGTAAAATAGTTTCAAGAGCATACGTATATTTTCCCTTATTTTTACAAATTTAATTCAAATGATGCCCAACCTGTTGAATCACTGTCAATTGCCGAATCATATGGATGCATTTCGTCAATCTAGTATATTGAATTAATAAAAGTGAAAATGGGTTGGGTCGAATGTAATGAGTCTCGTATTTCCAGTCTTATTCTGCCTAAATATTACTGTGCATCTTTTTTTTTTTGGGGGGGGGGGGTTACAGCCATTAAGATAATTTTACGTTGACATCGGGCGCTGAAACTCTCATAATCGCTCTTTGAATTTTATTTCAATTTCCTTTATATTTTCATATTTACAAAATAAAGATGCATTAATAAAGAAAAACATTTTTCTTTAGGTTTCATCCAATTCCAATCTCTGTTTTATATTTCGACATTGAGGGGGAGGGGTGATCGAGGCGATTTAACCACGTTGAATTCAAATATTCACTTATCGGGGCGTGTCGATCAAGATTAGGCTCAAAAGAAAAAAATGCGATGTTCACAAGCCATAGAGATGTCAATACAATACTTTTCTAGTATGAGACGCACGTAAATGCTGGACCTCTCTCCCCTCTTTGTCATGTTACTTTAATCCGCAAAAACTTCCTGTTAAACGTAGTCTCCTCATAGTTACACATCAATAATGATTAAGATTAACAGGTAGAATTCGGGTAGTTGATTTGAATAATGTTAAGAAAGTCATGCTTTATTTATAACCCCATTATATCACATCCTATCCTACATCCTAATCTATATCCTAAGTAGAAATACAATTTCCCTTTTGTTTGCACCTTTTCGAAGACGCAATACTAATTTTTTCCAGTCGCTATTTTCACTCTTATTGGTCGAACGCGCGCTAAATGGTCGACGGTTTCAACGAGCGCAAAAGAGGGTTTACCGTACCGTAGGCCTAGCTGTATACAGAAACAAAGATCCAGACTACAATATTCAATACAGTAAGTGTTTTTTTTTGCGAATGCCATGGGTTTGTGCCGGGTTTAATTATTGGCAATTGTGGCCAAATCGTGGTTTTGGGAACCACTCGTAGATTTGTGTACCGGTACGCGCACTTGTGTACAAAGTGAATGGAGGTGGAAATTATTACTAGGGAACCGTGCGTGTGACTGAATAAAGCGCTGCTGTATGAAGTGAACGGTGGTTCCCAATATCACGATAATGCCCAATCCTGTATTTTAGCATTTAGGGGTCTAAATTATTTTAGGTTACTAACTTCAGGCAACAGCTCCACGACCGTTCTTCAGTAGAGGCACTGGTCAGAAAATTGGGATCGTCCCAGTTTATTACAGGGACTGTCTCAGTTTAGATAATATAAGGATTTCTTCACACAACTTCACAAGAAATCTAGGTAGGAATTTACTGCGGCAGCCCGAACACGTATGGTTGGAACTACCCCTTATCGACCACCTAATATTCTAAGCATCATATCTGCGAAAATATTCACCAATTTTACCCAGTTTTCGTCTCATTTGTGCAGAAAATTGAGCAGATCAGATTTCCATGTTTTGCTCGACGACTCCGATTCAATTCGCGTATATATCGACGAACAAGGAATGCGACGATTTTACATTTGCTCATTTGCAGCCGTATTTTGAAACCGACCACTAGCGATACACTAAGTTTACGGTCCATTCGTGTCGCGGTGGTGAAATATTTTTACTCTTTCAAATCAGTTACATGACGTCAACATGCTAAATGATCGCCTCACTACTTCCACTGTGAGCTCCGGCGCATATGATTCGACGATTGACGACGGATATTTGTTCTAAAGCCATTTCCTATCGGATTTCTTGGTTTTTCAGCGGGGATTGGGTTTAGTCAATACAATTTTGATTAATTCTACTACATTTCTACTTTTTGTTGCTTCTTTTTTTCTTGTGAAATCGATTTTTACCGTTTCTATGGACACTGCGCCTACTCTCCCGCGCGTATCGTTTGTAATACGCAATAATTTTAACGCGCGCAATGTGGTCGGTTTCAAAAGAGGTGGTCGATATGTGGTAGTCTCACCATACTGTGTTCGGGCTGCGAACAGCTTCACCCAAGCTCACCGGATCCGGACCGGATCGGCCAAAAGAGATTCGGGAATTCAGTAATTATTAGAAATATTACACAAAATTTGAATGAAGGAATCAATACATACTTACAACTTAAGCCGCAATATTCACAATCCTCAAAACGAAGAAGTAATGACCCAAAACTAGGCAAAAATGGAGGGATGTTTTTCCGATGTGCATTAAAAGTCGTTTGTACAGGAACCAATGGAGGATCGATATAGCCTTTTGACGAGGCAACGAGATAAATTTGATTTTTGTCAGCAAACAGGCGAAAAAACAAAAACAAACAATAAAAGAAAAATATACTTAAAAATAAAATAATAATTGAATATGCGTAATATGTGTGAATTTTAGTAAGTTCGCATGTTCATCAGATTTGCCAATAGCACTAAAGTCCATATAGAAAATAACTTAAGGCCCCGACAAAAGGCTATCATTCGATGCGTCGGAGAAAGATTCACATGAATATTCATGAGTCTAGTTCCGTAAATTCTTGCTTTTCCCTTTGCCTGATAACCAGTCAACATACGGCTTTGGTTTTTTCTTTGAAAGAAATAACATATTTTCTTTTGAATTATTTGTTTTTTCTTTCTTTCTCCTTCATTTTTTTTTCTTTTCTTCTGTTCTATTTTATTTTCCTTTGCCCTTTTTTTATTCTCGTTATTTTGTTCCCCTACCTTCTCTTCATTTTTGGGTCGTTTTTTTTTCTTCCTTTTTTTTTAGTTTTTGCCTTTGTTTTTCTTTTTTATTCTTCATTTTTTTCCTTCTCTTTTTTGTCTCTAATTTTCTTCTTGTCTTCTTTGTTTTCGAGAGATAATACTCATGGTGTCGTACTACAAATTTTTTATCATTATTATTATTATAGAAATCTACAGATATAGGTAAATAAACAAGCGAAGAAATAAATTAATACTTATATATTAAAGGAATATTTTCAGGGGCGTACCAGAATTTTCCGTGGGGGGGGGGGCAAATTCGTCTGCCCAAAAATTTGACAAGCAAAAAAAAGAGAAGAAATTGTCTTCAACCAGAAATAAATGATTTCGTACCAGAAAAAAAATTGACAAGCAAATAAGAAAAAAAAGTCTACAAGTTCAAAAGAGGGGGCACTTGTGGCTCGTCGGGATCAGTTGTGATTCGTCATGGGGGCAGGGGTACGTCCATTGCATGAGTTATGACTCGTCAGAGGGGGGGGCAGTCTACCCCCCCTCTTAGGTACGCTTGTGAAAATATTCGTTGATCAAAATTATTGAGTATCAGCAAATCATCTCTTTAAGATATTGATGCCCATTTTCTGGAACCCAGAAACTGAAAGGTCTGCGCTGACTTAGCCTAGAATCTAGAGGACTCCGTGATGTGAAATGATTTTAAAGACATTATCACGGAGTCCAATGCTGGCTCCCACATATTTTAATTTTGTTCTTTCTCTCTTGTTATGTTTTCCATTTTATTTATTTTGTTTACTGTGCATGCATGAATCATTCTGTCAGTTTGAATTGTATGTTGTATGTTTTAATGAGAATTTAAAATAAATAAATGAAATGAAAATATATGCAAATGTCATTATCATCCAACAATTTTCATATACTATTGATACTTATATCAATATCAATTTGTAATTTGTTTGAACGGAGATTATAAGATGATCATGAAATATGATTAAAATTCATATGTTTGTTTCTAGATTACTATGTAATCTTTCATCTTGTTGGCATTCTTTAACCCTATCTAGGCCGGGGGGGGGGCCTCCGAGGCCCCCCCCTCAACAAATTGTGCAATATTTTCGCCGCGCGAAATTTTTTGAACGCGCTGCTCGCTGACTTTTTACTTTTAAGTCTTGCGCAACAAAAATTTCTCAAAAACGTGATTTCGTGTACAAAGTCAATGCAAATTGTGTTTTCAACCAAAATTCATAAATGCATGATTATTTTTAGTTTTGCTGGTCTAAATGTAATTATTTTATGCTTTTTATGATCACAGAAGATTCCCCAACAAATTTCATTGAAAAAACAATGAAAAACAAAAGGTCAAAAAACAAAGAAATACATAAGAAATTGCAAAAAACAATATAATACATAAGAAAATGATTTGATATTGCAATTTTTTTCATTTACACTTGCTATGAACAGCTCAAAGAGTTTCTATACCACAAATTAGTAAATTTGGAGGTGTATTTAGGGAGTTAGAGGAAAAAGTATGATTTCGCATACTAATTACGCATAAATTAGCATAATCACGTAATAGCAATTCGCATGAAATAAATTACTATATGATCTTGTAGATTATGTCCCAGGCAACCCGCGTGCCAATTTTCGGCGTAATCGCGCGGTAGACGGCCGAGATCTTAGGGGGGGGGCCTGGGAGGCCCCCCCCCCGGCCATATGAACTCCCAAAATACCCCGGCCTAGATAGGGTTAAGCCTCAATCATTGAGTATATAAATCTCTGCGGGATAAGTATAGGCATGTAATTACAAAGAATTGAATTGCTCATTACATATAGGATGCATAAATTCGCCGGGAATCTTACTTATCTGATTGTTTTCTTGGCATCCAAGAGGCGCTTTTTTCGAATACGTCCCGTTCTTTATCTTAATTGTTTTGCTTATAAGAATTAATGAATAATAATGATGACACTAAATCAGCTTATCTATATTTCTACTGCAGTACCACTGAAGTATTGATGCAGAAATCAAATTTTGTGATAGATTTTGTCATAACATCCCAATAAAAGTCAGGCCTTTGTCATGAACCTTTTCCATTTTTCTATAACAAGTGCGTCGCAAGGAGGCTGTGGGGTGGCCTTCCCCATCCTAACGCCCCCCCCCCCAAAAAAAAAAGAACATGAGAAATGGTGAGAGCGAAGGGGAAAGCAGTGGCGAAAAAGATAGCTTTGCGGGATTTTCTTTCTCTATAAATATTTGCTTCCGCGCAAGTTTGCGAGGAAATCATGAAAATATAGTTTTCTCCTTTGTTTACCTTTCCCCGTTTTCCCATCTTGGCTTAATGCTATTTTGTTTCGTTGCGGCATCAAGTTTTTAAAAATAATATTTGGGAACGGAACTTGTATTAAGATTACAGGTCAAAGTAATATATTTCTTCAAATTGATCAATACCAACTTTTCCGATCCCTAGGTAAGGGCGGTAAACTATATAATAACAATGATGTCAATTACCCACAAAGGCTACTTCTTCCGCTTTTCAGCTCTTTACTAGTGAATTTATTTGGGGCCGCATGACGGCCTTATCATGAGCATGTAAAGGGGCAGTTATAAAAATTGTGAAAAAAATACAGTATTACTAAATGATGGAAGTTCATATGTCATCAATCTCCTGTCGCCTATTTTGCGCCATTAATTTGATATTTTGCATGTCACTTTTTGTTCCTAATCATACAAATACACTGTTAAAAATGATTGAAAAAACGCTGTTTACGACACGAATCACACAATTGTTTAAACAAGTATTTAAAATCTTAAACAACACAGTTTAAATTCAAAATTTGATTATCAATAATTAAATTCAAATATCAAATTATCAATAATTAAAGCTTGATTGTTTAAGAGTTTAAACACTTATTTAAAATGTTTAAACAACTACTGCGCAATTCACACAATAAATAGTGTTGTTTAAATTATTTTTTGACAGTGTAAGCACTTCATATAAATGAGCTCAATTAGGGGCGGAACCATGATTTTCAAAAGGGGGGCAAATTTTTCCAATGAAAAATTTGACGAGCAAAAAAAAACAAGAAAGATTTTCCAACCAAAATTAAGGAAATTTCGTCCAGGAAAAAAATTGCTAAGCCAAAAAACAAAATGAAAGAAATCTTTGTAACAAAAAAAAAATTATTTGGCCCGAAAAAAAATTGACAAGAAAAAAAAGGGGAGGGGGCACAGTTCGGTTTTAACACCATTTTAACATCACAAATTTTCATTATGCTTCTCAAGGGGGGAGGACGAGCCGGCTTTGCCCCCCCCCCCCCCCCCCCGGATCCAGCAGTGAGTTCGATGTTTTTAATGTGAATTTGACAAGCAAAAAAAGGTCTTCAACATAAAATTGGAGGTCGTTTCGTATCAATTTTCTTCAGAAGGGGGGAGCGATTAAAAAAACCTATGCTACTGCCATGGTGATTAGAGATTATCAAAGCAACAGAATTTTTTTTTAATCATAATTATTTATTCTTTACAATATCTTTATATTTATTTTAAAAGGAGGCAAAGTTGTTTTTAAGTATGTCCTTTCATTTAAAATCATATTCATTCCTTCCTAATTGCTATAACAAGTGAAAAAGATGAATAACATCAATAAAATCAGGATTCATATTTAAGAAAATCGTTAAGTTATTCTAAATGTAAAATTAGAATCTGTAACTATTTCTTTAATATCTCATAATCACAAAGGGAATAGTCATAATACAGACTAAAAGTTTCTACATGATCTAGATATCTCTTAATAAAATTGTAAAACACAATCATGCTATTCGTAAATTTTATTTGTTCAGTATATAAAACACACACACACCAAGATAACAGTCATGCTCCCCCTTCCCATAAACAAATCATAAAAAGAATGAAAAGGAGAAAGAAATATAAGTTTATAACAAATGACAAATAAAAAAATATATTATAAAAACACAGAATTCATATTTAAGAAAATCGTTAAGTTATTCTAAATGTAAAATTAGAATCTGTAACTATTTCTTTAATATCTCATAATCACAAAGGGAATAGTCATAATACAGACTAAAAGTTTCTACATGATCTAGATATCTCTTAATAAAATTATAAAACACAATCATGCTATTCGTAAATTTTATTTGTTCAGTATATAAAACACACACACACCAAGAGAACAGTCATGCTCCCCCCCCCCTTCCCATAAATAAATCATAAAAAGAATGAAAAGGAGAAAGAAATATAAGTTTATAACAAATGACAAATAAAAAAAACATTTATTATAAAAACACAGAATGTAACAAAATAGCAATATATATGAAATAAATTATTTTTTCATTAATACAGATTTTTTTTCAAATTAAAATGAAAAAATGGTATTGAATTGAGACGTCATCTTATGAATATTTATATACGCATGCGCAGAAACTATTTTCACGTTCTTCAAACATGGCGATCTCGCGATTGGAACAAAAGTCCGAAAATTGACGTTCTTTCGAAGGATTTATTGGAATTGTATACATCAGTTTTAATTGAAAGTTAAGCTGATTTAGGAACAGTTTGTTTAGGTAAGATTGATATTCATCGTTATATTTTTAATTCATTATTATCACCGTTTTTCTAATGCCAAACATCGCGAAGTTTTGTACTCCGGTGAGAATGCATGGAGGAACTCAGGACCCCGACACTGTCTGAAGACGTGTCGGGGTCTCCGGGGCAAGGTAGGAATGTTCATTCACCTGTCAAGTGCCGACACCAATGAAGTGTGCTAGTCAATGTAAACATATCACGTTTCATAACAAGATTATTGGAAGACGGTAAGTCACGAAAAATAGACGGTGAACTGGGGGGAATTGAGGTCACTGAATCTATTTTTAGCACTCTCAATTTCCGTAATTGCGGTCTTTGTCCCGTAGGGGGAAGTGAAAAAAAAACGTCCCCATAAACAAGGTCAAGGACAGTCTCAATTTATCAAGACATGATTTGTCTTGGTTTATGAGGATATCCTTGTTTTCTGGGACCATCCCAATTTTTGGACCAGCGCCTCTACTGTTCTTGTAGGCCTAGTTCAGTCCACACCATCATGGTCCACTCATTCAATGAACAGGTACCGGTACCTTGGCCTGGGCCTGTTGCATGACGAGATGAGCGATACGTAGGAACGCGAACGTCTAGGACCATTCTTCCAAGATAGGAAGATTGGCGACAAATCAGCGCTTTCCGTTTCACGAAGGCAACTTTTACCCCTTTCATAAACCCCATTAAAATGAATTAGGCGGCTAATAGCAGCATAATTTGGTCGTAAAATTGGAGGAGGACAAGAGTTATCCGCATTACTCTGATGCTGCTATTATCCGCATAATAGCAGCATCGGGACAAGATTTTGAGTTTATAAACGCATTTCCAAATAATGCGGATAATTGCCATGGTGCGGTCACAAGGTCACCCTTTTCCAACACAACCGCATCGGAGGGGGCGTGTCCAGTTGTCATGGCGATTATCCGCCTTTTTCAGGACGGGCGCTCGTAAAAATAATGCGGCTTATTTTCGGAGTTTATATGAACGCAATTTTTATTGAATTATCCGCATTACTCTTAGGCGGCTAATTGGAGGATAGGTTTATGAAAAGGGTATTAGTCTTCCACATAGAACTTTCCCCATAGGCACACAGTAGACAGAATCCCTGCACGCTGATTGGCTGATCGCGCGACCCTCTTCCCTTCCTCGCCCAGCGCTGTGTGTGAGAATCTTTACAACGCGCGATATGCTCACTCACGGAGCACAACACTGTGTCGGGTAAAGATGCCAGCGTGTAGATTTCGGGCGCATTTTCGGATGATATCGGCACTTCGGCAGGCAGTGTCCGAAGTCTAAAGACAAACATGTGGTTTTCATCGGGTTACGCAATGCCGAAGGCCGCTTGCATAAATTGTATTTGCGTTGAGTACAGTGCACAGCGTATCTATATTATGTACATGTATACTTGTCTGTACTGAATTCTGCGTTGCCCCTGCGATAAGAGAATTTCCTGGTAGACTGCCTTATGATTAGATGCTCGGCGCAGACTTCATACATGTATATTAATGTCCTATAAATTAACTTTGTTTTTTTAATAGAATAATCTGATGTTCAAAAAGAGTGTACTTATAGGATATTTGAACCTTGAATGAAAGGCAGTACATTTTAACTATTGGAGCATATAATTTATATTTTCTATGTGCAAACGAGAATTCATGTACTTGTGACATTTTGTCTGGAGTGTGGGAGTGCTTCTAGACTAGCATGAGCTGAGTCTACCCAGTTGTATGTCTGGACAGGTTGTGTGTCCGGACGATCAATTTTAGAAAGTCATTTGGAGAAATTTACAAGCAAAGTTTCATCAATTTTTAGTTCAAGATATTAGGAAATAGTATGGAGAACTATAGATGATTACAACCATTGAATCCATACTTTTACTGTAATGCAAAGACAAAAAATAGAATGCTTCAAAAGTATGAAGTGTCCGGACGCCTGATCCCCCCCCCCCCATGCTAGCTGCAACTACGAAAGTGAGAACGAATGTGACACGATTGCATTGTGTGTTAATTTTCTTATTCCATTTGACTCAATTGTTTGTTTATAATTCAATTATTTTTCATTAACTATTTGACTTTTTTTTGCTGGACAATATCATTATAAGAGTTTGAGCTAGTATATTCAATATCTTTGTATTATGCACTTCTACTCCAGCTAGAGTGTTTCATCAATTTTTAGACAGGATCTTAGAAATCAATTTTAGCAGAAAATATTTTTTATCTAAAATTAATTTTACAGGAGATATCAAAGTGATTGTTTCAGAAAGGTGTTTTAATTTAAGATCTAAAATAGGATTATTTAAAATTCACAATAGTCATAAAAAATATATTATCTTTATCTATATTAAAAAATCATTTCCATTGTCAATATATTGATATTGATGAAACACATGTAATAACAATGATGACTGAAATGTTTTTAACATTGTTACAGCTAGTATTATTGAACAATGCAATAAAAATATTGAGCTTATAACTTTTTGTTTATTTTGTTCATGTTCATGAAAATATTGTACTTTTGCACTTTATTGGAAAATGAAATACTCTCCCTCCCCATACCATCTCCCCCAATTCCCTCAGTCCTAAACGTGATCATCATTTAATACCAATATAGGGTTTGGGGTAGTGTCTTTTTCCTCACTTCGATGTGCTGAAAAAAAAGAAATTCCCCCCCCAAAAAAAAAAAAAAAATAAGGGGTAGACTCCGATGATCCTGGTCTAATCATGGACTCATTGTCTGGATACCAATGGTAATGTGATTTTCTTACCCATTTTGAAACATGTTGCATAATGCAATGTTTATATTAGATGACGAGAATATCTGACCTCTATATCAAAGTGCAAGAACTGTTTTATGTCATAGCTTTCAGGCTTTAACATGTCACAGCCACGGCAATTAATGGTGACATTTCATGAAATAATTGTGAACATATTTATGAAGATGTCGTCAATACCTAACAATGTAACAAGATACCATTTATGCATGGGTATGTAACCGTATGTTATCTATGGTGATTGGGAAATATACCTTGATTGGGAGGAGTACGTGATTCAATAAATTCCAATAGAAGTTCACATTCAACAGTCTGACAAGACTTCATGAATAATAATAATAATATGTGATTTGTAATGCGCCAAATCCACTCGGCAGAGTCATTCCCAAGGCGCAGTGAAAGAAGAAAGAACGAAAGAGAACAGGTACAAATATGATAGTAAAATAGATCCAGAAACAATTAAGAGTAATAAGAGGCATTGAATAGACGAGTCTTAAGGTAGAATGAAGAATATTTCTGATGGAATTGAGCAATTAATCGAAAGTTACAGTCCGATTTCAAGTTACATTTAATTGGTTTGTCTGTTTCATCTGTTCATCCCTAGACATCTACACGAGTTGATACTATTTTGATTAGAATATCGTTTCGATTAATTGTTCAATTTCAATTAACCCTTAAACAAATAGTCATCTTTATATACAACGGCATCGGTCTAATTTCTAAGAGTGCCTATTTATGAAATGATAGTTGGAATGTGAACGAGAACACTCGGCCCTAAAGCCGATGGAACGTGATTGAATTGTAGTATTGCTTGAAAATGGTGTTTCCCGAATTCCCGTCATTTGGTGAAATCCTCTTCTGTAACTTAAAAGTACACTTCTAAGGAAATTTACTGAATCACTCACTTCTCCCCACCCATGGTACAAGAAAACCAAAATTATTTTTGGTTGAAACCCTTTTCCATTTTTTTGATGTTCTTTTCTTGTTTGTCAAAATTCCCAAATCGCCCAAATTAAGATGTAAAGATTAATCAACCATCGTCGTCATCAGCAGTGACAACATTCGCTTTGAACATCCCCCCAACACTGATCTCAATTCTCAACATCCCCTCTTCATAACCCCTTTGTCTTTTGCTCAATCGCTCTTTGCGACCATCCTACCCCCCCCCCCCTTTCTCTCTCAAGCTTGTGCATTACTAGTAATACACACTGGTGCAGACTGCAGAGTAGCAACAGCAGTTCCATGAGTGTGGTATATCAAAAAGAATTAGGCCTGTCGAACTACTTCCAAACATTTAGAATCGTATTTTTAAAAAATCGTGAGGTACATGTATGCATTTTGAAAACGTTCGAGATCATGAGTGAACAAACAATAAAAATCACTGGCGGATCCGGGGCAGGGGCACAGCCGGCCCTTGCGCCCCCCCCCCCCCCACCATTGAGAGGCACAAGCAAAATTTGTAATGTAAAATGTTGTTAAAACAGAAGCGTGCCCTCCCCCCCCCCCCGAAAATGAAGACCAAAATACTCTTAAAATAGAAAATATATTTTTTATTTATTTTTTTTTTGCTTGTAAAAATTTTCCACGGGAAAACGTGCCCCCTCCTTTAAAACAAATCCTGGATCCGCTCCTGATACAAATGAAAATACTTATATTTCATGTTGAAAATGAAATAATTGGATACGAATTATAAACGTTAGCAGACAGCTAGTAATTATGAAAGTTATATTTTATCCGAAAATGAAAAATATTCAATTTATACAGAGAAGTTTTGGACTCCTTCTAATGAATGCAGATGTCCATTAATTATTTAGAAGCCTCAGAACAATTAATCTTGAGATTTCACGGACCGAGGGGCTATGGTCCTTATACCTCTGTCACATTTGCTCTACGGCGGCCATACGGCGAGTCGAAAACAGTCGTTTTAATATTGTTTTTGTACCAGCTACATTTGTGGTTTGTACATGTATAAAAAATTAAAAATGAATAGAAATGTTGTTTTCGACTCGACGTGCGGCAAATATATGACCGAGCCGAGGTACGAGTCTGTCAAAGACGTGAAAAACAATGGTTGACAGAACCAAAACACGCATTCAGAAAATTAAATCACAATATCAAAAGATGTAGAAAATATGGGGTAAATTTATTGATCAATATGTGAATAAATCTGGCTTTAAGTAACTTCGTTGAACTTTATATCGATCCATTCCAGTTTTCCATTAAAAGATATTCTACAAATTTTGACGTCTGACCTTAATTAGTGTAGGAGTCACATTTGTTCTACGCCGGTCGTACGTTGAGTCGAAAACAGTCGTTTTTGTCTCACCTGCGAAGCAAAGTGAGACTATAGGCGCCGCTTTTCCGACGGCGGCGGCGGCGTCAACATCAAATCTTAACCTGAGGTTAAGTTTTTGAAATGACATCATAACTTAGAAAGTATATGGACCTAGTTAATAAAACTTGGCCATAAGGTTAATCAAGTATTACTGAACATCCTATTAGAGTTTCATGTCACATGACCAAGGTCAAAGGTCATTTAGGGTCAATGAACTTAAACCATGTTGGAGGATTCAACATCGAAATCTTAACCTGAGGTTAAGTTTTTGAAATGTCATCATAACTTAGAAAATATATGGACCTAGTTCATGAAACTTGGACATAAGGTTAATCAAGTATCACTGAACATCCTGCATGAGTTTCACGTCACATGACCAAGGTCAAAGGTCATTTAGGGTCAATGAACTTTGGCCGAATTGGGGATATCTGTTGAATTCCCATCATAAATTTGAAAGTTTATGGATCTGATTCATGAAACTTGGACATAATAGTAATCAAGCATCACTGAAAATTTTGTGCAAGTTTCAGGTCTCATGATTAAGGTCAAAGGTCATTTAGGGTCAATGAACTTTGGCCGAATGGGGGGTATCTGTTGAATTACCATCATAACTTTGTAAGTTTATTGGTCTAGTTAAATAAACTTGGACATTAGAGTAATCAAGTATCACTGAACATCCTGTGCGCGTTTCAGGTCACATGACCAAGGTCAAAGGTCAATGAACTTTGGCCGAATTGGGTGTATCTGTTGAATTACCATCATAACTTTGAAAGTTTATGGATCTGATTCATGAAACTTGTACATGAGAGTAGTCAAGTATCACTGAACATCCTGTTCAAGTTTCAGGTCACATGATTAAGGTCAAAGGTCATGTAAGGTCAATGAACTTTGGCCATGTTGGGGTTTTTTGTTGAATAACCATCATATCTCTGTAAGTTTATTTGTCTAGTTCATAAAAAGTGGACATAAGAGTAACCATGTATCACTGAACATCTTGTGCGAGTTAGAGTAGTATTCAAAGTCAGCACTGCTGCTATATTGAACCGCGTGATGCAGGTGAGACGGCCAGAGGCATTCCACTTGTATTAATTTTCATTCAAATCATGTATAAATTATGTAGAAAAAAATTATTTCTAAACTGCCGTTTTCGACTTGCCGTAAGGCCGCCGTAAGGGAAATGTGACTGGGGTATTATAATGACATAAAAATAATATAGTTGTTGCAGTTGCAAATTGTTAAATCTTTATTACAAGAAATCATGATATAGGGGTTGGATTACACTTTACAGTTTGGCTTTAATTTAGTGTGATGATCTTCATTTTACTTATCACGATAATTTTTAGTTATAACAGTGTTTTACATGTATTCCGTGAAAGTGAATGTCCTTCCATAATTCCATGTTTTTATAATTCATACTGAACTGGAAACTCTTAGTAAAGGCAAATTTAATGCATAATAATTTATTGAATATATATATATATGTATATATATATATATATATATGTTAAGATAATTTAAACAATGCTGTATACTACCATAGTAGTTAAAACAGTTTAAACAAGTGTTTAAAATCTGAAACAACCATGCTTTATTTATTGATAATTAAATATTAGAGTTTAAACTTTGTTTATAAAGTTCTTAAACACTTGTTTAAAATGTTTAAACTAATATTCAATTCACATATTAAAGTTTTAAACAACGTTGTTTGAATTATTTTCAACAGTGAAACAACATATTAATCAGGCCTCTACAAAAATTTTTTTCGTCACTTGCCCTGTTGGGCAAGTGATGAAAAAATTTGCTTGCCCGATAGAAAAAACTGCTTGCCCAATTTTTTAAATAATACCTGTTCACTTATTAATGAATTATCAGTAACATTGTTTAATATTGTATGATTTTTAAGTATTTTTTTTCACTATGCTTAGAATCTTGGGTGTGTGTGTGTGTGTGCGCGCGTGTGTTTGTGTGGGTGTGACTGTGAGTTGAACTTTGATATAAATGAATTCAATATCTAATTTCTACTTCGCCTATTCCAGTACAATAACCTGTACTCGGCCGTGTAATAAAGGCCCACATACCCTAACTTTTCCTGAAGTTCTTTGAAAACGCAGACTTCTACGAAAATTGCATTTCTCTATGGGGGAGTCTAAATTTGGTGAGAATGTATTCATTAATAACTTAAATATACATGACAATGAAGAAATCATCAAACTTTATTGGAAGTTTTGAATAATATACCCGAAATGTAAACTCTGTCTGAAACAGAAAATCACCATCATTGTGGCCTTTACTGAGCGAATTGTCCCCCAGAGCTCTGGCAGAGAGACAGAGCTCAGACTGGCTAGCTAGTATGCGCACGTGTGTGAGCCTCCCGCCGGCCTTGTAAAATAGATGGAGCTTTGTTTGATGATTTATTGTCTGATATTTACCTCATCCCCTCAAAAAGGGAAACAAATGAATTTTAAGTTATAATTAACAAATACGGCAAGTTATTTTGGATGTTAATATAGGCCGTTTTGAAAAGCAAAGCCGAATGACATGACAACTCACCAATGCGAAGTTACTAGACTCTGTGATTTATTTCCTGTGTAGTTCTAATTATTTTATCACAGAATTGTGATATCGGAAGGTGGAAAATGTGCATTAGAAATTGCACATGGTGGTAGTCATAATGGACCCCTATACTACATTCAACTGTTTCCCGGCCATTGCGTTGATTTTTTTCATACCTGGTACCACACCGTACCATGTATGGAAATACGTGGTACAGAAAAAATAACGCAATTTCGGAATTTGAAACGGTGCTACTCCTATTTTTTAAGGCTTATTCATGATTTTGAGTGTGGATTTTGGATGATTTGTGGAAAAACGAGGTACGGTACAGAAAAAAAAGACGCAACAACCACTTGCCCGATCGGGCAATTGACTTTGAGAGATGCTTGCCCGCACGTCATTTTCACTTGCCCCGGGCAATCGGGCAAGCGGGTTTGTTGCGCCCTGTTAATTACAAATAAATCACAAGAATATTATGACAATATTTTTACAGTGCATCTTCATTGACAGAAAATGGTTTTACCCTTCTCAGCATCATTCATAATTTTTAAAGATTTTTTCTCTTCTTCAATATTAAGTAAAAATAAAGTTGAAAGATTATCTCATAAAATAAAATTGTTTCTATATCCGACGGTCTTGTTTTAGTGATCCCCAAATCCTTCACCTTCTTGAGTAGAATAATGTGATATGGGCTATTCCACGGTTACTCACTTTACATTTGGAGACACCTTGACTCATACTTGGAGCTGTAACTCCATTATTATTGATAGGAACTAAACATCTCCTTATCACAACAAAGTACACAGTCTGACTATCCTTCGTATAAAAACAAAACTTGGGAAATTCTATTATGCTCCTGGCAAATCTTTGGAATGTGTCGGTTACTCACGTTACATGATTTGGACATGCATAAAATTAAAAGTCAACATAAGTGAAAAGTCTCCTCATACAAGGCTTTTATGAAAGTTGATTATATCCATTTCAAAGAAGTGTATTAGGGAGACAAACTTTGTATATAATTAAAAAAATAAAGAACACATGGTTTTTACTTGGGGTGCAGATAATATGGTTACTCACGTTACGGTTACTCACGTTACATTTTGTCTATGTATGGTTAACAACACACATGTCATTAAAAATTCAATAATGTGTGTAAAATTCATTGCTAGGAACATCTAAAAGAAATTTTATACCAAAAAGTGGAACAATTGGAGCTTTATTAGGAAGTAGGAGGGAAAAGTATGATTTCGCTTACTAATTATGCATTAATTAGCATAATCGCTTTACCAATTTGCATGAAATAAATTACTGTATAGTATTGTAGATTATGTCCAAAACAACCTGCACACAAATTTTTGGCGTGATCGTGCGGCCAATGGCCGAGATCTCAAGGGGGGCCTGGGAGCCCCCCCCCCGGGCCATATCAACTCCCAAAATACCCCGGCCTAGATAGGGTTACAGGTAAGGGCATTCAATGTGTTGTTTAAACACTCTTTAAAGTTTGGCTAATCAAATCCAAGTCTTACTAATGCACTCTCGCATTGTGAATACTTCTACTAATATTTAATTTTTTGTGTGATTGTGTGACCACTGATATTTTGATGAACAAAGAGTCGCATCAAAGAGATGTACCCTCATTTTGCTTTTAATTAATCAAGAATAACTTCACAACTCACCATGAGACTTAAAACTTGACATCCCACAGAAAATGTTACCGAACTGAATAATTTTTACTGGTTACTCACATTACATGATGGTTACTCACGTTACAAAGTTACTCACGTTACAGTTTTTCTTCATCAATTTTATAAAAAAATTGTACTTTTTAATGATTTTGATGGTCATCACTGTGTCAAAGATTGTTTGAAGGAAGAGAATTTAAAATCCCACCAATTAACTGTGAAGAATTTTTCTCTCAGAAAACAAAGTCAGTTTTTTCGGTTACTCACGTTACATCACCTGAGCAGGTTGCAATATTTATTTTTGAATGAGTACTACAAATTTACTTGAAAAGCGGTTGTGTATTTTAAGTAATTTGACTCTTCTAAACTTCAGAAATATGTAAAGTGGTATGTTGTTGCAACAACAAAATGGTAATAAGGCATATTTCATTTTTCACTATTTTTCTTGTATTTTGGTACACAATGGAAGACACAACTTTTGACCATTTTTTTCCAAAGTATACATATGAAAATAAACTTTTTATTTCTTGTTCCTGAAACTATCATGTATGAAGGACTTAAAGTATTAAAAATTCAAGAAAATATTACATTTGAATTTTTAAGCTCATGTACACCAACCTGTGGAATTGCCCACATGAACTTGTAGCTCTCAACCTTTGTCCTTTGGGTCTTGTGAACAACAGTGTTTCAACCAGTATCAGTCAGTCATCTTCGGATTTATGCTGTAGATTATACAATGAAAATAGACCATAGTTTGAACTTTTGAGTTTGATTTATTGCTAATGTCATAATTGGTCATTCAAAGATTAATAAAAAACTAGATAAGAAAAAGAACAGAGCAGGAAAATATTTATGATTTTTGTAAAAAAAAATACTGAAGGTAACAAAATCAAAATCAATCTCCATCCATATCAATTTGGTACACTTCCGCACTTCAGTGATTGTAAATTGCATTATTTTTTTCAATTTAATTTCCACTATTTCTATAGGGTCTATAATTGTTGATGTTAAATGTCTCAACAATTCCATTGATTTTCCCTGGCCTTACCGAAAAAAAATAAAATCAGTGTCCAGTTTAGAAGTTAGATCAGTATCACATCAGTATCAAAGTTCCAACAAATAAAATGCCCAAACTTATATTCCTAAAACATAAACACTATATTCGCCCTGAACAGAGAGAGAGCTTCGATTTCAGAGGCATACAAAACAACAGCTGCAGCTGCCACTCATATTACATTCACACCCCAAGGCCGCATGGCCGAGCTCCACACACACATTCCACGGCCCTTCACGAACACCCGAGCGAAGCCCGATCACAACGCACCGCTCCCATGCTTTATATACACCAATGCGGGCTAGCACTAACACCACCGCAAAGCAGTCCACAAAATCAACATCGGTGGAGACAGTTTTCACTAAGTCGCTTTTTACCTACACATGTCGCTCACATATACTTTGCACACATTGATACACAGTAAACAACGAACAAAGTCATGCGATTTTCATCTCTCGACGGTAAATATCTTCAAAAATATGACTTACCAAATGACGAGAAGTCCGCAAAATATCATCAGATTTTCCGAGGTAATGTAGCCACACCGTACGAAGAAAATGAGATTTTGAACTCGAAATCTTGAAGGAAATATGTCGTGTTTAGTATGAGGTTGATCGGTGGTTCGCACAGAATCTTCTCGCACTACATAGGTTTTGTATTATGGGAGAATATGCAAATGAGAGCCAAAACACCCAATGAGATCACAGCTCAAGATTTGTGAATGAAACATGACGTCACGCATTACGCTGGCGATCGAACGATCGTATTGCGCATGCACGGGTTTCCTGTACAATTCTTCTTTGTGGATTGTAGAATTGTAACCCAGGGAGCGCAGGCCCGCCTAGCGGGCTGGCGCCCAGTAGCTTCCCGTGTATTTACCCATGTACCTAGCCAGGAGGCTTCTAATAGAAGTTCTAGAGAGTAAAAATCATTTAGGCCTACTAACGTAAGGTAAGCTTACTCTCATACGAAGCCAGGTCTTCCTGGTAATTGACCCACACAACGGAAGCCAAAACCTGAAACTTTCACCCCCGAGATTTCTAATTTCCTTCTAAAAGATCTAGCCCTAAATCATGTACATGTAGGCCTACATGGGATAAAACTTCATGTCCGACATTTCTACACCCTCGTTATTTTTTTTAACAAGAATTCATAAAAAAATGAGAAAAATATTTTGAAAAGACGGAAGAGATTTGCCCGATGTTTACTATGTTTCCTATTGTTCTTTGCCAACGTTACAGACGCGTGTTTTCTCATTTTTTTGATGAATTCTCGTTAAAAAAATAACAACGAGGGTGTAGAAATGTCGGACATGAAGTTTTATCCCATGTACATGAGACTGGAACCTCAAAAAATCAAAAAATTTCTCTCCTCCCCAGTCTCGATCGGCCGTTGTTTTTCATGTTGTTTAATTATCTAGAATTTATATTGAGAAAGCTTGAGGGGTCAGAGATATAGTGCCGCCCATTTCGATAGTTCAAGTTTTTTTATAAAAAAAGGAGAGGGGATTTGACGGAGGGAGAATAAAGAAAACATATTTCTAAAAAAGTTTGGGCCTACATTACCCCCGGAGAAGTTAAAATGACATCCGCTTTTGGTCATCTTGTTGACCTGAAATTGATGACAACTAGCCCCCATATATAACTTGGTGCCATCCCAGATAAAATGCATCATAAACCCACTAAAAAATATGTTTTAAGGTGATATGTCAGTGTGGCTTGCCGTAAAGTAAACGCATTTTCTCTCAATGCCGACGGTGGCGGGGCGGTGTGCAAAGAAGATCATGCCTTTGTAGGACATGTCTGGAGGTGTCTTTCCAAGGACCATTCTTCGTATCACCCAAATCGGCTTTGTGAAACAGTTGAGCGATATCTCGTTCTTACGTAGAATGGTTCTACGAAAAACCATTTCATGCAACAGGCCCCTGGTTCTCAGCACTCATTCAATGAACCAGGTTATGATATAACCTTGTTCTCAGTTACATCCCCATGTGTGGTAAAATAATGGTGGCAATGTTTGGCTTAATTTCTCTTTTTATATGGGACAAATGCTTGATTTTCTTACACTGTCAGTTTTCATTACAGCTATTCATCATATAACTTGGCACTTATGCAAATTTAATTCTTTGAATTATTTTTTTCTCAATTAAAATTAGAGATTGTAAAATGAAAACTTTCTTGCCATATAACTTTCCACCAATAAAGGGTGTACACAAAAAATGCCCAAAATTCAAGTTTTTGATTGCTCTGGTGAATACAAAAATTATTCCCAAGTTACTAATGAAAAATAAATTGCAACTGTATGGAAATTAGTAATTTTGGTGACAAAAATGATATTTTAATGATTTTTCAAAGTTTGTGCTATGTACAGCATTGGCATACCATAGATCTAGTCCTACCTGTAGATTCCCTACAGGCAGGATGGTTGCAGTGAACAAGTGGTTCTCAGTACCGATAGGCCTAGGCCCTACCGGTATTAACATCTCTAGGATCTATCTATGTGTGACAAAACAATTTTCTCTTTTTCTATGGGACAAATGCTTGATTTTTTTTACATTGTCAGTTTCCAATAGGCCTAGATCTACAGCTCTTCATCATATAACTTGGCTCTTATGTAAATTTGATTCTTTAAATTATTTTTTTCTTTATTAAAATTTTAAAAATATAGATCTAGGTCTAGATTGAAAAATGAAAATTTTCTTGCCATATTACTTTCCACCAATAGAGGGCGTACACAAAAATATGCCCAAAATTCAAGTTTTTGCGCGCGTTCTTTTGAATACAAAAAATATTCCCAAGTTACTAATGAAAAATAAATTATGCCCTATATGGAATTGCGTAATTTTGGTCGCAAAATCATGATGGGCATATGCAGCGGCTTGGCGATAGTAAAGGTAAATTTTCAGATTTTTCCGCTATTTTTTTGAAACCCCACTCACAGGCCTGGATGTAGTGTAGGCTACAGCCTACACTACACTCCACCTACCCGAACTTCGAGAGACGGTGAACTCGATCGGACATTCCGATTCACAAAGGTGGGATGGAAATCATGTTTATTGACTTTTGTAAATATTAAAGAAAAATAATATGAGAAGAATAATTCAACTTACATGACTGTAATGTATTTCACTATGTGTCCATCCTCCATAGCCAGGAGGCTTCTAGTTCTAGAGAGTAAAAATTATTTACTAACGTAAGGTTACTCTATACATTTGTGTGTACCACCAAAAAACCTGAAACCTTCGCCCCAGAGATTTCTACTTTCTTTCTAAAAGATCTAGCCATAAATCATGTACATGGGATACAACTTTCATTTCTGACATTTTTACGCTATGGATTTTATTTTTAGATAAGAATTCATCAAAAAAATGCGAAAAATGTCATGAAAAGACGGAAGAGACTTGCCCGATGTTTACGCCGCCATCTTATTTTCTATTGTTCTTCCCTAATGTTACCCGATGCAAGCGACGGGTGGGGGAGGGGAATTGTCCGGGGGTGGGGGTAATCGTCCAGGGGTAGTTGCCCTTGAACAAAAGAAATCATATGCCAATATGTCAAATCAATCTGAGTACTTTAAGATTTAAATTTAACAATTCCCCATAAGCTATGTGTTATAAATGTGCCATGCCCAAAACAAAGAGAATAATAAGATTTTGCAATCTTCCTTTGTCCACAAAAAGCCCTGTTTTTTCATCACAAAGATGACAATAACTCGACTTCTAGATATCTGAATTTGAAAATTCAAACAGTTTTGTGAATCGTAGATATTGAGCCTCATTGTGAGCCTATCAAATATGCTGGAACAGCCTTTCCTAATTTTCACATGAAGTGCCTAATTACGTCGGAGATCAAAACAAATCATCATCTCCTCTTTTCTGTTATCGGAGATCAAAATAAATCATAATTTTCTTCTCCTTTATCTTTTTTTCCTTCCACCGCTTTTGTCCGAGATAAAAAAAAATCATCAGCGCATTTTGATGACAAACATGTCACCATATTTTTTTTGTCTCGTTCTGTTCTATTTTTTCCGATGCGATTTTTTTTTCCCACTCATCAAAAATTGCAGTTAGGAAAAATGTAGGAAAAAGGGGAAAATCGAATCGGGATTGCAATTAAAATCGATTACAACATTAATTTAAAATTCTTTCTATTTCATTTGCATAGATGGCTAGTAAGGATAGAGATAGGCACAGGGATTATAGCAGGGACCGTGACCGTGAGAGAACCCGTGACTTGCATTCTGATCGTCACAAAGATAGAGGCAAAGACCGTGACAGGGATCGAGGCAGGGAAAAAGATCGTGATCGAGATAGACATCGAGACAGGGATAGGGAGAGAGACAAAGACCGAAAGAAGGATAGAGATAGATCAAGACGATCATCGAAGTCACCAATGAGAAAGTCTAAGAGGTGAGTCCATGTACAAGAGTGCTATTTAGTCAGTTTTATCAAATCCCTCAAACAATTATTTTTTTAAACAAACCCCAGAAAAGAAGCCCTTAACCAATTTGGTGTAAATGTGATTACAGAATTTATGTCTGCTCAAGTCAATGTCCTTTAAGTTGAGTAATGACCAAAGTCAAAGGATTTATTTCCACCGACTTTGAGATTTTGCAAAGGTTGTTTTCTTCACATACAGTATAAAGCCAAATATTGCAAACTATGATCCCACTTTGAGAGATTTGATAGTCAGGCTCACCTGTATACACGTGTGATAAAAATAACTAGAATAATATAGCGTGTTTTGAATGAGAATACAAAACACAACCAACATCTGAGCTGTTCATTTACAAAACTTGGTCTCTGCATGTATTGGCTTTGCATGCAGAGACGAAGCAAAATACATAAATACCCAGGTCTCGACATAAGCAGTGGCCATGGGCACTCAAAAATGAGAGTCGGGCCACCAAAATCTTGTAAAAGCCTGCATTTGGTGGCCCAGTCAGACTACCAAAGTTTTGATAAATTGTAATGCTCTCTATTGTTTTAGGGCCATCAAATTTGCTTTTCAGGCCACCAAGAATATGAAATTGATGATTTTGGTCGACTGATCGGGCCACCAAGAAGAAAAGTTAGTGTGGAGCCTTGATATACCTTGTATTATCCCTGGTCTCACATCCAGGCATTGATTTTAGGAAGCGTATAACGAGATACGCTTCATAATGTTCCGCGCACAAGTATGTCTTAATGGTAAAGTGCAGAGCCTACTCGTCTATTCTTGAAAGATATCTATTTTCATGATATTTGCTCTAGATATCTGATTTGGATGATAATAAAAATATTGACTGGATTTTCTTTTGGGGAACATCAAATATATAGTGTATTCAATAGTTCCTTACATGTACATGATGGGTACATAAAGTTCTTTCCTTTGAATAAATCTTTGTTAAAGAAGAATGATAAACCTTGGATGACGTGTAGAATTAAACAACTCTTGAAGGATAGAAATAAGGCATATAGAAAACAGGATCATGATAAGTGGGTTTCTTTGCGTAACCAAGAACAATGGGAAATAAGAAAGTCAAAGGTAGAGTATTATGCACAAACCGTACATATGATCTTAAGAATTCACAGCCTGGAAAGTGGCACAAACACATAAAGAAATTGTGTAAGCTAAGTACTAAAAAAGTAGACATCCCTGGTTTTGACGATGACCCTTTTGATACGACAGTCTCCATTAATACCCACTTTGCTGCAATTTGTAACCAATTACCTCCTCTTGACTTAAACCTACTTCCAGCTTATTTACCTGCAGATTCCCCTCCACCTATTATTTACCAGGGACAGGTTCTATCTGCTCTGAGGAAACTAAAGGCAAACAAAGCATCCCATTTCAATGACTCACCAATTCGTCTAGTCAAAGAGTTTGCAGTGGAACTTGCTGAACCACGGCTTATGTCGAAAGGGTGCTGTCGCGTTAGGGTGCCTCAACGCGAACGCGAAGATTCGTCCAAAGCCCCTCCCCCCCCCCCGGTTTGGCCGAAAGGGTGCGTTGGGAGCGCCACGTCGCGTCGCGTTCACTGGAACGCGCCCTTTCGTCCAAAGCCCTCCCCCCCGGTTTGGACAAAAGGGTGTGTTTAATAATAATGAATAAATAAATAAATTTATTTGGACGAATCTTCGCGTTCGCGTTGACGCACCCTAACGCGACAGCACCCACCCTTTCGAAATAAGCCCTGAACCACTGACATATATCAGGGATTCGATTTTAAGGCGCACGAGAGCGATCGCACGCTACATGCGCGCCTTAATCCATTTTTGGTAGCGCGATTAATAGCGCGCCTCGCAATCGTTGACCTGCGCGGAAATGCCTAAAGTCACCCTCGAAATCACCCAAAATCATGCTTATTGCCGAGTGAATAACACCTCAATATGCTGGAGCTCCGCTTACCATTTAAAAATCATCCAAAATCCAACACTCAAAGTCATGAATAATCCTTAAAAATAGCGAGTAGCGCAGTTTCAAATTCTGCCGTTGCGTTATTTTTTCTGTACCACGTATTTCCATACACATGGTACCAAGTACGGAAAAAAAATCAATGCAACGGTCGGGAAACAGTTGCATGTATAGGGGTCCATTACATTTGTATGACTGCCACCATGTGCAATTTCGAATGCACATGTTTCCCCTACAGATATCACGATTCTATGATTAAATAATTCGAATTACACAGGAAATAAATCCCTGAGACTTGTAACCTAGCATTGGTGAGTTGTCATTCGGCTTTGCTTTTCAAAACGGCTTATTAACTTCCAAAATAAGTTACCTTATTTATTAATTATAACTAAAAAATCATTTATTTTCTTTTTCTAGGGGATGAGGTATTATATCAGACAATAAATCATCAAACAAAGCTCCATCTATTTTACAAGGCTGGCGGCAGGCTCACGCATTGGCGCTTTTACTAGCTAGCCAGTTAGAGCTCTGTCTCTGCCAGAGCTCTGGGGACAATTCACTCAGTAAAGGCCTCAATGATGGTGATTTTCTGTTTCAGACAGAGTTAACATTTCATGAATATTATTCAAAACTGCCAATAAAGTTTGATGATTTCTTCATTGTCATGTATATTTAAGTTCTTAATGAATATATTCTCACCGAATTTAGACTCCCCAAAAGACCCCAATAGAGAAATGAAATTTTCATGGAGATCTGCGTTTTCAAAAAACTTCAGGAAAAGTTAGGGGATGTGGGCCTTTATTACATGTACATGGCTGAGTACAGGGTATTGTACTGGAATAGATGGAGTAGAAATTAGGTATTGAATTCATTTATATCCAAGTCCAACTCACAGTCACACACACACGCACTCACCCACACACACCCACATCCAAGATTCTAAGCATGAAAAATAACTTTAAAAATCATACAATATTGAACAAAAAGTAATAATTCATTAATAAGTGAACAGGTATTCCTCAAAATACAAAAAAGTAGCATTTAAAAAGAGCCCCTGAAATGCAAAAAGTAGCCCCCGAAATTTGCCAAAAAAATTAAAAAAGGAGCCCCTGAAAAAAAAAAATTTTTAGTGACTTAACTTTAAGCCAAAGTCAAAACCTAACTCAAACAGGTTTTGATAACACACAATCTAATTACAAAACATTATAAAACAATTACAAATACTTCCTTTGGTTGTTGATTGTAACTTTATAGTAAATACATTTCCTCCATCTGTTTTGTTAATTGGACAAAAAGCTCCCCTTGTATGTTGAAGAAGAGCTTTTTGCAGTGCTCCTCTACCGCTCTCCTTAAAAGATCTAGGAGAGCTATTTATTGCTCCCCTCATAATTATAAAACTGAGTCCCTGATATATATTCAATCAATGCCTGCAGGAAGGCACCTTCCCGGATGACTGGAAAACGTCATGTATAAACCCCATACCGAAAGAGAAAGTGATAAGTTCTTATGATCAGCTGAGACTGATATCGCTTACCCCATTATTTTCCAGAACTCTTGAGTCATTTGTGGCAAAGTGGGTAGTAGAAGATATATCAACCCATATTGATAAGAAACAGTTTGGAAATGTGAAGGGCTGCTTTACTGCCCACTATCTTGTTCACTTACTAAAATTTGTCCTTGAAGGCCTTGACAAACCCGGCCATTACGCCTATTTAACTACTATTGATTTTACTAAGGCCTTCGACAGAGTAAATCATTCCATTGTAATATGAAAGCTTATTCTTTTGAATGTTCGTAGGTCGATCATTCCAATTATTTGCAGTTTTCTGACTAATCGAACCCAGTGTACCAAGGTTAATAAGTTTTACTTCCCTCTGGTAGAAGTATCCTGTGGGGTACCGCAGGGTACCAAGTTAGGTCCCGTTTTATTTCTTATACTTGTAAATGATGCTGTATGCGAGTGGGATTCCAGATGGAAGTACGTTGACGATTTAACATTGGGAGAAATAGTTAAACGTAACGGAAATCCCTCTCTGCAATCGTCACTTGATTGTCTCTCAAAATGGTGTACTGATAATGATGTCCTCCCAAACCATCTACATGTAAATGTAACCTTATGCCAATATCCTTCCTAAGAAACTTTGTACCCCGTATTGATTTCCACCTGAACTTAACCCCACTCAATGTTGTCAAAAGTATCAAACTTTTAGGAGTTACACTTCAAAAAGATCTCAAATGGAACCTACACATTGAAGAAATTGTTTCCAAGGCATCACGTAGGTTGTACACCCTCTGTATTCTAAGGAGATCGAAGGCAAGTTTGGCTGACATAGTGACTGTATACACTACATATATAGGCCAATTCTCGAATATGCTTCCCCTGTCACACCTGACACACTTCTATCACAATCAAAGAATCCGATAAACTGGAATTTGTTCAAAACCGGGCACTCAAAATAATTGTAGGATATGACATTCATTACTCTGATGCTGTTGTAATTAGCAAACTCACTTCACTATCTTCTAGAAGGGATTCACTTTTATTAAACTTTGGACAGAAATTTATGAACTCTGATCATCATAAACACCTACTTCCAACACCAAGGTCCGTTTCTTGTACTGGACAATTACGCAACATGACTGGTTTCCCCACAATCAAATGCAATACTGAAAGATACCGTAAATCCAACATTCCTCACCTTGCAAAGATTTTGAAGTAGTTTTCTGCAATTACTGTATTTTGACTATGTAGCCATTTCTTGTCACCGTGTCAGCCCATGATCCTTCTGTCTCCTTTTTTTGTTAGTGTTGTTACAATGTAAACTTACATGTACTCTCTTACCTTATTTTTTCTCCCCTTGTCTCTTTCTTTCCCTTTCCTATAGTAATATTCTCTTTACCTTTTTGAGTCATATCCCTTACACTTTTCTCTTTTTATTTTCTTTTCTGTCCCTCTTTCTTTTTAATAATCCTTTCTTTAGCTTTCTATCAGTTTTTTGTAGGTTAGGCCTACGTACATGGAAAATGATTACAGTTATTGTCTTACTAAAATGTATTAGACTATTTGTTCTTATGTTGAATCTATTTTGTTATGTATATAAATCATTTTGTATCTCATTTAGGATTCATATCTTTATGTAGTGTCAATCATCTACAGTATTTTTATTTCTATGTTCTCATGTCACCCTCCTCTTCTTCACCACTTTCTGTTTTTTCTCTCTGACTCAATCAATTTTCTCTTTCTATTTGGAGGACGTACCCCTCTCTCCCTCTCTTTCTTTCCATTACTCTCATTTCTCTCTCTCTCTCTCTCTCTTCTTCTTCTTCTCCTTCTTCTCTTTCCCTCCTCCCCTTTGCTTATTTCTCTCTTTCTCAAACTTCTATTTATGAGATACATCTTTTAGTTGGAGATAAGTTTTGACGTAGAATACTTTTATGTTTTTATGCATTTGCTTTGTTATTTCTGTATATTGTACTTCATAAATTTTTGTAAATTGACCCTTTCAGCTTGTGCTGCTGGTCAGTTCTTATGTACATATATACCAATCAATGAATAATGAAATAAATAATATTGCCCTTAAAAGAACCATATTGCCAGTCAGACTGCAGGTCCCAAGAAAGTGGCTTCTTTCATCCAAGTGATATTCATGACTTGAGATGTTTTGCATATTTAATGAGCTTGATGCGGACCAAAGCACCTCTTTTCATTCGATCATTGCTGCTCTAATTGTGCATCAAATTTTATGACTTTGGTACCATTATAAAGAAAAAGAATCATTCTTTCAGGTCATGTGTTTGGATTTATTCAAAGATTTTGTAATATAGGTTAAAATTTTGATCTAAAAATATGCTACAAAATAAATATTTTCACCTGACAAAAGCTGCTTTTTTTCACACTTTATTTTTGCTTGAGCCCAAATGATTTTTATATCATGATAAAACTGAAAATGTATGCTTTGAAATGATATAGGTTTCAAAATAAGAATTGGTATAATCGGGTCAAGATCACACTTTTCATTTGCCAAGTACATAAAACAGCTTGAAAACAAGAATACTGCACTCTGATTGGTCAAAGAGACCACACAATGGCAAATTCCAACGGTTCCAGTGCCTGGGTTCGTGGGAAGGTCACACTTCCCATGTGGTAATCTCAAATACTCTGTGTCTGTTGTTCTGTGAACCTTATCCAGCCAATCAGAACTCTGGAATTCATGCAAGTACAAAATTTCAGAAATCTCGTCTTGTACCTTGGTGGGAAAAGTGTGATCTTGATCCGATTAAAAGGTGCCGCATATCAAGAGTGGCATTGTGAGAAAGTGCAGAAGTTCAGCTTTATGGTGATATAAATATCATTGAGGCTCAAAATAAAACATTTTGCACAATTTGCAAAAGAAAACAGAGGAGAAAATTCAGTTTTGAGGCACATTTTCTGGCCAGAAATTTACTTATTTTAACAAAATATTGTATACAAAATGAAATAACCAATATGAAAGAGTAACTTTTACTCTAACTGATGGTGCAATGATATTTCATTTAACTTGAGGTTAAAACAGGTATTAAATTCTTAGAGAATTAAAATCTCATGAATCACAAGATTTTGCAAGGAGGGGGATTCAGCCAGGAGATGATCTGGATGAATCTGGCCTTTTTGCTCATTAGCATAGGGACCTTCGGTCTGACTGATTACCCTCCTCTAAAGACTTGGGCCAAAATGATTTGATGTTCCCTTCAAGGCCAGTCACAGTGCGTCCCCCAAAAACTATACACTTTTGAAATCGCTGCCAAATTTAAATGTAGCTTTTTTTGGGAAAAAACTTACATACATGGAAAGCCAATTTAAAGTAATGTTGTAACCCGCACCCGTTGCGGTACGGGTTAACCTGCCGGTATGCCTCCGATCGCGGGTTGCGGGCCGGGCCGAGTTCATTCTCAAACCCGCAGACCGTCATGCGAAAAAAAGGGAGAAGTAACGACGCATGATAAAAACATTCACAATGAAAATTGAGTTGAGATCATGTGCTTCTTACGTGGCAGATTCTTTTAGAGACGTAGATATTTCCTTTTAAAAAAATGCCGGCATATTTTTGTCTTGTGAACAGTGAACAGGACAGAGTCTGAGACAGTTCAACATAATAAAATACATCGAGTTGCTCTTTCAAAGGCCAGCGCCAGTGCATGCAGCGCAGTCAAAAGCAACCGCATGGGCCAATGAAACTCGATGTTGAGTTTCCCGTCCCATTTTTTCCAGCTCATAATGAGGAACCGATTTCATTATTGTTTTTCAGAAGATGAAAGTTTGACCTTTTGTAACCTTTTAACGCACTTTATTCTGTGGAACTTGAAGCCAGGGAAAAATTAATCATTTTTTTTCGGGGGCTCCATTTTCAATTTTTTGGTAATATTTCAGGGGCTCTTTTCAAATACTACGTTTTTGTATTTTGAAGAATACCTGTTCACTTATTAAATTGATTATTACTTGTTGTTTGATATTGTAGGATTTTCAATAAAATTTTCATGCTTAAAATCTTGGGTGTGGGTGTGTTTGTGTGGGTGAGACTGTGAGTTGAACTTGGATATAAATGAATTTCTTACTCCATCTAATTCCAGTACTTGGCCATGTAATGAAGGCCCACATACCCTTACTTTTCCTGAAGTTCTTTGAAAACGCAGATCTCCACGAAAATTGCATTTCTCTATGGGGAGTCTAAATTTGGTGAGAATGAACTCATAAATAACTTAAATATACATGACAATGAAGAAATCATCAAACTTTATTGGCAGTTTTGAATAATATACCCGAAATATAAACTCTGTCTGAAACAGAAAATCGCCATCATTGAGGCCTTTACAGAGCGAATTGTCCCCCAGAGCTCTGGCAGAGAGACAGAGCTCAGACTGGCTAGCTAGCACAAGCGCCAATGCGTACGTGCGTGAGCCTCACGTCGGCCCTGTAAAACAGATTGAGCTTTGTTTGATGATTTTTTTTGTCTGATATTTACCTCATCCCCTGGTATAAATTATAATTAGCAAATAAGATCAGTTATTTTGGATGTTACTAGGCCGTATGATAACTCACCAACGCGAGGTTACTAGACTCTGTGATTTATTGAGGTAGCTCAACCATAACTCGAGCGATGTTCGTGCGGGCTCCCTGCACGAACATCCCTCGAGGTATGGTTGAGCATGCAGTGTCATTCCATTCACAAGAAAAAGAAAGGATTTACAGGTATTTACAAGACATACAAATAATTATGTGACTGAAAAGCTATGTTTTATATCAGTTTTGCATCTAGATCTATATCAAAATAGTAAAACAATGAATTATTTTTAGAATTTGATTTTCAAACGCGGGCCAAATTTCATAACGCGGGCGGGCGACGGGAAACTGAACATCGAGTTTTAGCGGCCATATCGAATGAAATACAAAAACAGAAGGAAATAATATGGAGGTAAACGAGAAGAAAAAAATGACTGTATCATTATCCACGTATTTATTGCAATTTTAATTACTTTATAGACAAGGTCCCATAGAATTGAATATTGTATTTGTAATTATGATTGTTGTGAGTCGCCGTGTCGACCGACCTGGGGAGCGTTTCATCAATATTTTCATCCGACAAGTTGTCAGATCTGACATCTTTCCATGATTTTGATTGGCTGAGAGGCACCGTTCCTATGGTAACTGTCGGATAAAATGGGACTTGTCGGATAAAATGTCCGACAAGTCCTTTCATGAAACGCCCCCCAGGACTGAAAAATAACATTGCCGATCCTTGCTGGGCAGCCTGGGCTATCGCTAGTTATACGTTAGCGCGCTGAGCTGCGGCTCGCTAGCTCCGATCCAAGGAGGTAATTGCGTAATGCTTTCAATTCCGAGATCAGAGCACATCCATTTCGTGGTACGAAGTACTTAAGTCACCCCAAAAAAAACATTTTCTCTCCGGAGTAAAAAGGCTAATTTGCAAATTGTAAGTAAATTCACTCTAGGCTAGGTAGAAGTTGAGATATATTTTCCAGATTTGAGCCTGTATAGTGTGGGGATTGCAGAAATAATATTTTTCAAAGATAAATTGACTTGCGGGTTAAAACCCGACGGGTCAGCAGGTCCTCCCGCTTGCAAATTTTTGGATTATACGGGACGGTACGGTTCGGGTTTTCACTTGCGGGTTACAACATTAATTTAAAGTCAACTTTCAAATGACACCACAAAGTTGGAAAACTATTCATGCTTGAGCAAGCACTGCCCACTGAAACGAAGGGTATGAAAATTAGGGTGGGCTGTAATTAGCCTTCCAATAAATGTCAGTTTTTGGGAGGCAAATCCTTTCGAACTTTCAAAGTTAAGGGCGTTGTGATAAAGTTTTGGTTGCTTAAGCAAATTTTATTAATCATTAAATTGAGCTTTAATGTGTGAGTGAACACAAATTACACTTTTTGGGGCAGCATTTCATCTCTATCATTTGGTTCTCTTTTTGGGCAGCATTTCAACTTTATCATGTGGATCTCAGCAATGTGTTCATGGGAGTCGGGAGAATAGGGGGTGAGATAGGACTTGTAGGAGAAGAAGTTTGATGGAATAAGGGTCACTAGAACATCCAGCCCCCTGCCCCTTCCCCCTTTCCTGCCCTCCCCTCCTGTTGAGAGACTGATGGATATTGTAATTAATGATTAATTCTGAATTGGGGCATCAAATTTTTCCTATCAAATTTAATCAACAATTTATCAGTAAATCAACTCATTCATTGTGCAATGTGATCAATAAAACATTCAGTTTTTTTCAATAAATAATTTCATTAATCATCATTAATTTCTTGGTAATCATTCAATAAAAAAATGACCATCAGCCACTGGTCACTTGGCATTTAAGTTTTGAATAGGCTACGATCCAGGAATTGAGACATCTAGAGAGAGAGAGGGGGGTGCTGGGAAATGGAGGTGGAGAGGGGAGAGTACATATGAATTTTAATTTTTAAAAGGACAAAAAGAAGATGAATGCCCTTTTAACCAAGTCTTAGCATATATCTCACCCTCTCGCTTGTAACAGGGTACCATCACATTACTCTGACTCTCAGGAACGCACTTCTGAGGTCCACAAGATGAATATGCTACACTAAAATTACAATTCCTGTTTACTCATGAATGCATTAAATTTCAATTGAGTAACTCATGAAATTTGCCTAAAAAACAAAAATTATCTCACTCATTAATTTAGCTTAGCAAGTTCCAAAGGACAAACCACTCAAAAATAATAATAATAATAATAATATAGGATATTTATATTGCGCACATTTCCACCTTGTTAGGTGCTCAAGGCGCTCCTATATTACCCGGCTAAGCTAGGCGTTCATAGCGCACACAGCTTCTTAAGGAATTACTTCCTACCGGTACCCATTTACCTCACCTGGGTCGAGTGCAGCACATCGTGGATCAGTTTCTTGCTGAAGGAAATTACGCCATGGCTGGGATTCGAACCCACGACCCTCTGTTTCAAAGTCCGAAGACTAATCCACTGGGCCACAACGCTCCACACACTAAGGCTAATTCCTGCCCAGCCTAGACGAGCTTAGTCTCTCAGGAGGAGAGGAATCAATGTATGGTTGGTTGGTCCGCTGCAAATCTTGCGCATCAAACTACTTCCTCAGTTTTTAACCAATTCTCATGAAACTTGGCACACGTTTCAGGTCACATGATCAAGGTCAAAAGGCATGTGAGGTCAATGAACTTTGGCCACATTGGGGGTATTTGTTGAATTACCATCATGTAAAGTGTATTGGTCTAGTAACCAAGTATCACTGAACATCTTGTACGAGTTATAGTAATTTTTAAAGTCAGCACTGCTGCTATGTTGAATCACATGATGCAGGTGAGACGGCCAGAGGCATTCCACTTGTTATTAATCAGTATTCATATCAAATCAGTCTTTAAAAACTAAAGAAAAGGTAAATAATCACTTTTTAGAGCACTCTTGAAAGTTGTTTTTCTCCATTCACTTTGTACACAAATCTCCCCATTGACATTGTGTGTAAATGTCCCATAAGTAACATGTTGTTCCATACTTAAAATTTTTTTAATTAACTTTTAATCAAAATGTAAACTTTATTCTTGAAACTTTTTGGGGTATAACATTTTTGTCTCACCTGCGAAGCAAAGTGAGACTATAGGCGCCGCTTTTCCGACGGCGACGGCGGCGGCGGCGGCGGCGTCAACATCAAATCTTAACCTGAGGTTAAGTTTTTGAAATGACATCATAACTTAGAAAGTATATGGACCTAGTTCATGAAACTTGGCCATAAGGTTAATCAAGTATTACTGAACATCCTATTAGAGTTTCATGTCACATGACCAAGGTCAAAGGTCATTTAGGGTCAATGAACTTAGACCATGTTGGAGGAATCAACATCGAAATCTTAACCTGTGGTTAAGTTTTTGAAATGTCATCATAACTTAGAAAATATATGGACCTAGTTCATGAAACTTGGACATAAGGTTAATCAAGTATCACTGAACATCCTGCATGAGTTTCACGTCACATGACCAAGGTCAAAGGTCATTTAGGGTCAATGAACTTTGGCCGAATTGGGGATATCTGTTGAATTCCCATCATAAATTTGAAAGTTTATGGATCTGATTCATGAAACTTGGACATGATAGTAATCAAGCATCACTGAACATTTTGTGCAAGTTTCAGGTCTCATGATTAAGGTCAAAGGTCATTTAGGGTCAATGAACTTTGGCCGAATTGGGGGTATCTGTTGAATTCCCATCATAACTTTGGAAGTTTATTGGGCTAGTTCATTAAACTTGGACATTAGAGTAATCAAGTATCACTGAACATCCTGTGCACATTTCAGGTCACATGACCAAGGTCAAAGGTCAATGAACTTTGGCCGAATTGGGTGTATCTGTTGAATTACCATCATAACTTTGAAAGTTTATGGATCTGATTCATGAAACTTGTACATAAGAGTAATCAAGTATCACTGAATATCCTGTTTGAGTTTCACGTCACATGATCATGGTCAAAGGTCATGTAAGGTCAATGAACTTTGGCCATGTTGGGGTTTTTTGGTGAATAACCATCATATCTCTGTAAGTTTATTGGTCTAGTTCATAAAAAGTGGACATAAGAGTAACCATGTATCACTGAACATCTTGTGCGAGTTAGAGTAGTATTCAAAGTCAGCACTGCTGCTATATTGAACCGCGTGATGCAGGTGAGACGGCCAGAGGCATTCCACTTGTCATACTTTATAAATTAGAACTTCCCAGAGATGCAACAATGCAAGTATTATGAGAAATAACTTTTAAAAACATCCTCAAAATGTTATGTATGGGACATTCCATTCTTGGACAAGACCTAATTTGCATAATTGATTAGATGACACCACCTTTTTTCCCCCAAAGTAATAAAATGTTAGGGGGTCCATGTCCCACCTATGACTTAATCTCACAAGTTTTGTTTTTATTTTCTATGAGTTTTTATAATTTTCCCATACGTCACACCTATTTTACCAATTATGCAAAGTAGATGCCCCAAATTAGCATAAATATGCATATTATCAAATTTTTCTTAATGAAATTTTAAAATTCAACATTTGAGCTTTCTTACCCCACCAAAAATAACTTCTTAAATTAAAGATGAAAGTTTGCCTTCTAGGGTTACCTTTTCTTGGACTTGCTCTGCACATCATGTGCAAGACATGTACACTGTACATGTAGGGCCTGACCTGTAATTTTTTTCTAATAGGGAGCCAGCTGGGCTCCTCGAGCACTTTTTTAGGGAGCCTGAAAGGATTTTGAGGAGCCCAAGTTTATCAGTTTTTTTTACATAATACTGGTCATTAACTAAATAACACACAATCATGATACGGTCGTCAATTGCTCTGATGTCAAAAAGTCCCAAAATTATCAATAAATTTTCATTAAACCCTGAAATAATGCTGTGAAAGATGAGAATATTCATGTAGGCTTAACATGTGTTTCTTAAAAAATTTTGTGTGCTCGTATAGATCCGATGAAAGCGGATTCTAAAGAGTGCAGTGGCATATTCTTACATCGCTACTCAATACTCAATGCATATCGATTTTCTATGTAAACGAAATTGTCACTTTTTCATGTATACAAAGTCTATGGGGAAACAGAATTTCCGTTTTTCAGACATGCTGAAACAAAATTTAAGATTTTCTGAAACAGAAAAGGCAAATTTTTGAAACCGAAAATCACTGTCCCTACTGTTTAATCAAGCTCAGAGTCTACAGAATGATAGCAAACTTTTACATTATGAAAGCTCTTAATCAATCAAATGAAATTAATTACAAGCTGAAATTAATCATATATCGTTGCACGGCTGGCAGAAGGGTGCAAATCTCTCTTTTGTGTATGTGTATTCTAACTCTAATACACACTTGAACTCATACTGGGTCTCGATCTCTACTCAATAACTAGGCATGTCTGCTTGGCTTGGAGTCACATTCACAACTAACTTTATTCTCTATACTAAACTGCAATATATAATTCACTGTACATAGTTACATAATATTCTGAGGAAGGTAAAGTGATAAGGAAAGTATAAACAGATGGAGTTGAACAAGGGGTTGTTCATGGTGGGGGTAATACAGCATGGTCAATATTTACACAACTGGTCTAGGGTGGAAACATGATGATAGTGAGCTTATGAATGGAGATGGAAACAGTAGTTGGGATAATGAGGCATGAATTAATAGCATGATAAAATGACAGAATGAAAGGATGGTTTCATGAAGAATGAAATGTGTTGTATGAACACAATACTCTCACCAAGCAGAAGAGCTCACACACTCAATCCCATTTATAATACATTTGCTACGTATGCTCCATTTCATCGTTTATTCATTCATTTAAGTTTGAAAACTATTTTTACAACCTTAAGCATGCAAGATCAATAGAAAACTTTTAAAGACAATTTACTTGAAAACTACTTTCCTGGTCTTTCCCGCTCAACAATATTAATTCCTACATGTATCTCTCTTATATCTTATTTTAGTATTCAGAAAGAAGAGGAAGAAGAGGAAGTGAAGCCTGAGAAGAAACAACCAATCTCTCTTGAGGAGATGATTGCCAAGAAGAATGCAGAGCAAGAGGCATTATCAAAGGTCAGTCAATAGATCTACAAGAAGTTTGTCAGATAGTTGGGCTTAGCCTGAATAGTCTCATTTCATTGGGCCACCAGGTCATGGGACCTTGAAAATTAAACAGCTCATTCTACTTGAGTGTTTTTGTAAATGGAAGCCCGTTGCATATGATTAAATGACAACTCAAGTTAGACCACGGTCAAATCGCACCTCCCCCCCCCCCCCTCCTCCGAAGCTTGAAAAGTGTGTAGCTTGGAGTGATCAACAGATAGCCATTCCTTTGCATGTACATGTACATACAAGTACATACAAGTACAAATAGTAACATTTTATGTATTTCTTTTTTTTTTGGTCTCGCCTGCATAGCAGAGTGAAACAGTACATGTGGGTGCCACTTTTCCGAGAAGAGAACATCTCTCACATTTGTAGAAATCTGGTTATATTGTGAAATTGACATGCTAGCTTATCTTTTCCTTACACTACATCTGAACCAGTTAAAGGTATTGTTTAACTTTGTGAGCAGCAGATTTAAAAAAATTCTCAAACCAAGATGAAACATGTGTACAAGGGCATGTATTAGAACTAATAAACCCTGAAAACAACCATTATTGAGAATGAAAAGCTAAAACTACAAGGCAAACCCAGATTTTGTAAATAGGCATCTTATAGACACCTAAATAGTACACATAAGTGTATGGGATGAAATTAAGGTGGTGTTTCCGGTCGCTTTATATTTCAATTTTTGAAGCACTAAATAATCATTTTCGAACACAATTTTTTCTGGGCTTCATTTTTGGAACATATCACAGACACAGGTGACAAGTGTGACCTTCTAGCTCAGATTTTTTAAAAGTCAAACCAATGTTAACCAATCACTTTAACCGATATGTTAGCCCATCTAAAACGTATGAAAAATCAAGCCTAGCGAGTACTTTATTTTTTTCAACCCCTTTGTCCAAGTCGTAACCGGAATGGCCCAAATGTTCACATAATTATTATTTTATAATCACATTTGAAGTAAATACAACAATTAATAACCTAACATTTCAATAGATAATTATCAAATTAAAAATTAAAATATAAATAATTGAAAGGGAGGGAGGGCCAACTGAAGAAAAGCAGAGCTTGTATAATGTAGGCCCCACTGATGTTTTAATTACATGTACATGTTTATAGCAACCAAATTGTTGTTATAAATATTTTAAAAAGCAACAATAAAGTAATAGAATACATTATATAAAACAAAAATCGTACATAGTGTATACAGTGAAAATAACTAAAGGTTTGCTAATTAGCACTTAAGGCTTGATTTGTATTTGATGAATTGAATTATCTAGTAGTCTTTCAGAAAATGTAATTTCAGTCCTTTTTATTGAAAATTTGTATAGAATGCATTGTTTTATAAAAGAATTCCATAGTTTTAGGACCTATAAAGAATAAAAGTTTTTTGAGCAAATGATGCTATATTTAGTGGTAAATGTCAATATAATACTTGGCAAGTGAAGTAACTACACTGTATGAATCAAACTATTGCTAAAAAAAACATATAAATGAGAGGCTAAAGGTAGAACAGTGTTAAGCTTGATCATAAACTGCCAAGTTAAGAAGTTTACAATTCTTTAATTTTCAGAATTTTATTTTTTCAAAAATAGATTATTGTATGTGCCCCGAAATCTGCATTATTTATTACACGGATAACTTTTTTTTGCAATATAAATAGTCTATCAATTAGCCAATTTGTTGCATTATCCCAAGCGATAAGTCTGTAATTTAATAAGTAAGGGAGGAACAATGTAGAATACAAGGAACACATGTGTGGTACAGTAGGAATGTTTTTGATTTTGATACCAAGGATGCCAGTATTTCGAGAAATGATTTTGCAGACTTTGTCAACGTGTGGTTTCCAAGAAAGCTTTTCATCTATAGATGATTAGTCCAAGGATTCAAGTTGATCGGACCCTTTGGATGACAGTACCATAAAAAATCATTTGGTAAAGCTTCAAATTTATTATTTAACAGCATAACCAGTTTTATCAAGGTTTAGTGATAATTTGTTTGCTTTTTATCCAATTTGCAATGTTTTTAAGTTCTTTATCCAAAATTGAGTTGATTGTTTTGGACCAATGAGGGCGCTTTCAATAGCTGCTGCCACACTCAAGGAGCTCTCCTATTCATGTCTTCATTACATATGTTTCTTGACTGTAATTGTGAATGATTTTTATGCTAAGAGCCATCTTGTGATTTACTGACCCTGTTGGATAGTTTTTGGAGCTTCTCATGAATTGGAGAATAAGGAATTTGGGAGGTGTTTCATACTGGTTGTATCTCCATCCAGGGGGGGGGGGCCACTTACATTGACGAGTGGATACCATGCGCGACCAAAAAACATGTTAAAAGGATGTCTTTTTCATGATAGGGCACGTTACGTGATAAGGGTGTCAAAAACACAAAAATAATGAAAAAAGGGTATCTATTTCGCTAGGAAAATTACGTGTTTAGGGTCGAATTTGCGGGGATGATAAAACAAAATTAGAATATTTTATAAAGGTTGTCCTTTTTGCCCCAACACTTAATGTTTAGAGTCCGATTTGCGCGAGGTGCAGAAGGTGGGGTCGTACTAATCCAAATAAGGTAAACACGACGACCGAAGGACCCGTAACAATAAAACATTCCTGAACTTGTTCAGGGGTCCATTTAAGGGAATATTTGCTAAGAGTATCGTTTTGTTTCCAATACTTTTTAAGGGTAGGGTTTCACACGCCAATACTTGTTAAGGGGTGCATTTTTAGAATATAGAAATTACGTGTTTAGGGTGCTTTTTGAGACCCCATGGTCGCGCATGGTATCCACTCGTGAATGGAAGTGCCCCCCCCCCCCCCGATCTCCAAATGTAGGGGAAGGCGGGGTAAGTTGAGCATAGGGGCATGTTGAGCCACCAGCCCCAGGCCAATAATGAATGAGTCAGACATTGTGGTGGTGTCATGTATTGATGACCCATAGCATAACACCTAACCCCACCACATTGTTTTTAACTTTGAAACAAAAAGTAGTTTTTTAGAGGGAAAAATATGAATTTCAGCCAAAAAAGTAAAAAAGAGGGTGGAATAGATAAGTACTTTATAAACACACACGTCTTTAAATATAATAAAGACATGATAACAACATTATTAGTCCAGGTATGGATCTTCATTCTTGTCATAGTCTTTTATATGATGGATGCATAATAAATGTGTGGATGCAAAATTATCGCACTAAGTTCGGACTGGGGTAAGTTGAGCCAAACAGCATGGGGCAAGTTGAGCCATGGTAATTCCTATGGTAATGTACATGTATCTTAAAAAAAAAAAACCCATAAAAATCAATTGAAATGCTGGCTAAAAGGAGTAAATTTACATGGCTGCTCTTTTCCTTTTAAAGAATGTTAGTATTTATAGAGAATTAGCAAGTGAAAAGACTTTAAACAAAAAATTGACATGCTGGTTCTCCCCTCATACATTTTGTACATAGTTTTTGTGGCTCAACTTACCCCAGAAGGTGGCTCAAATTACCCCAGAAGGTGGCTCAAACTTACCCCATATATGGGGCAAGTTGAGCCATTTGACATCGTTTTTTTCAAAGGTCACGATGACTTTCAGTGTGGGGATAGAAAGTTATATATACAGTGTAGGTGGAAAATATTTCAGAAGAATTAAATTTCAAGGCAAGGTACTTATTTCGACAAGATTATTAGTCATATCAATTCTAACATGCAAAAAGCAAAAACTGTCACAACTTACCCCGCCTTCCCCTACTGCTTGCAGTGCTGTGTTTCAGTACAGTGCACCCACTAGAGTGCTCACAATGTGGTGAGCCAAAAGATTATGACTTGAATGGGGACATTGACAAAGGCCTTTACCAAGGATTATCACTTCTGAATAGAATCTTAGCTCACTTCTAAGTTCTATTATCACTTCTCAACAATTGTAACAAAGCACATCCAGTATTCTAGATCAACCCTTTTAAATCTGGGGTATACAAATAGTACTTAAGCTAAGCCACCAGCCAATGTACTCTCCTAAATGAAGGAATATCATATGAACCATGGTCAGCGTGGAGGAGTGAAAACTAGAAGAAAGGAATCTAAGAATCTAAAAGTGATAACTGGAGATGTAGATGCTTCAACTGATGTTGTTGATGTGAATGTTGGGGATGATATACTACTACATAATTTGTCATTGGAAAGCTCGGTCGCTTACACCATACTGGAGTATGGCGTCCCACAAGGGTCAGTAATGGGCCTGCTGCTGTTTACGATGTACTCAAAGCCAGTATCTGACATTTTCCACAGATATGGAGTGGATTGATGACATCCAGCTTTTTGTGAAGTTTGATCCATCATTGCTGAACTCTATCGAATATGTGCAAAAGGCAGATTAATAGAGGCCGTGCAAGAAGTTCATGCATGGATGACATCAAATAAGCTGAAACTGAATCAAGATAAGACTGAGCTTGTAGTATTTGCTTCAAAAGTGCACCAGCATCTACTCAAGGACTTTACATTAACCTTGCATGATAACACAGGGTTGAGGCCATCACCAAATCTTCGCATCCTTGGAGTCGTCTTTGACAATCTCATGCTACTGGATGATCATATTTCGAATGTTGTCAAGAATGTTAAATATCAAATCCGTAATCTAAGCAGAATCAGGAAATATCTAGATGAAAACACCACACATGCTGCTGTTCGTGCCCTGGTCCTATCACGCCTTGACTATTGCAACAGTCTTTTTACGGCACTACAACTAAAAACATCCATCATCTTCAGCTACTCCAGAACCATTCAGCATGTCTCATCTTTTGTCAAACCAAGAACACCCACACTTCACCTCTGCTTAGCACTCTGCACTGGCTCCCTGTACAACATAGACTCCAATTTAAGACCGCTACTCTAGTTTATAAAGCCATTAATGGTCTCTCACCCTCATACCTGGGTCATTCCATGCCAATTCACCTAATGAATGTGCAATTTTGCACCCGACCGTCTCAGAATTTGTTGTAATTTGGTATACATAAAATTCACCATACATGTAGCTCAAGCAGAAAACAAAAAAAATTAGTCCAATCGGTCTGTCGGTTCTCGCGCTACGGCCCGTCCTTTTCTCCTTGTTTTGACAAAAATGGGCGTGACCTTCATCTTTCAACGGCCACTGCGTTGTTACGTGTTGACCAATTTTCATGAAACTGGTACCATTTGATAGGAAATTCAGAGAGGAATCCAAAACATGCATCGAATAATGTATTGGAGCAATTTATAAGGTCATGACCTTTGACCTTAACTTTGACCCCGGACAAATAATTTTTTAACTTGATTTTCGTGTATGTTAATTATTGGTATGATATTGACAAAATATGTTAAAATCAATGATGATATTTTATTTCTTCACCTTTAAAAACTCTTCCAAAGATACCATGAAATTTCACTCTAGTCCCACACACTGATATTCATGTTAGTAAAGTGTTCACCTGTTACATGATTTCTTCCCATCTTAAGTTACAACATGCAAACACATGAAAAGAAATTAAGCTTAATCAGTTTACAAATAAAAGATTAAACCTTTATGCTCATGAATAGGTATCTGTTTAGGTATTTTATGATTCAGCAATATATATCATATACATATATATATATATACATGTATATATTTTGATGATAAAAGTGAAGACTTTACTACCATGAATATATATATGATATATGTTGCCGAACATCAAAATGAATATATATTGATGAACATCAAAATGCCTAAACAGATACCTATTCATGAGCATAAAGGTTTAATCTTTTATTTGTGAACTGATAAAGCTTAATTTCTTTTCATGTGCTTGCATACTGTAACTTAAGATTGGGAGAAATCATGTAACTGGTAAACACTTTACTAACATGAATATCAGTGTGTGGGACTAGAGTGAAATTTCATGGTATCTTTGGAAGAGTTTTTAAAGGTGAAGAAATAAAATATCATCATTGATTTTAACATATTTTGTCAATATCATACCAATAATTAACATACACGAAATCAAGTTAAAAAATTATTTGTCCGGGGGTCAAACTCAAGGTCAAAGTTAAAGGTCAAAGGTCATGACCTTATAAATTGCTCCAATACATTATTCGATGCATGTTTTGGATTCCTCTCTGAATTTCCTATCAAATGGTACCAGTTTCATGAAAATTGGTCAACACGTAACGACGCAGTGGTCATTGAAAGTTGAAGGTCACGCCCATTTTTGTCAAAACAAGGAGAAAAGGGCGGGCCGTAGCGTGAGAACCGATGGACCGATTGGTCGATTGGACTAATTTTTTTTGTTTTGTGCTTGAGCCATGATGAATTTTATGTATACCAAATTACAACGAAATCTGAGACGGTCGGGTGCAACCACTGGGTGAATCCAGATGGAATGACCCACCTGTGTAATCTCATTCATGTACATGTAAAGCAATCTAACTATAATCTAAGATCTAATGCCAGTAGAGTTATCCAGATTCCAAGATGTCAAACCAATGCTGGCAAGCGGGCGTTCCTAGCTACTGCTCCAAGAACATGGAACGATCTCCTCAACTTTGTAAAGAATTCTGTTTCACTCAATGTATTCAAGAAAAATCTAAAAACACATCTTTTCCGCTAACTCCCGCTTGCCAGCACTGGTCTTATTGTTTAAATTTTCATTTGCATTTATATGTGTTTCTTTGTTTTATTTCTTCTCTCAATATAATGTGCTTTGTGTCTTGTATTAGAAAAGGCGCTATAAAAATGTATTATTATCATGATGTGAGAAATATATATTTGAATCATCAGCAAAAAGAATGAATGTAAGTAACCTAGATGACTTTTCAATGTCATTTATATAAATTATAAACAAAAGGGGTCCAAGAATAATGCCCTGCAGAACTCTGCAATGGACATGCTTGTGTTGAGAGAAATTATTAAAGGAAACCAAAACACAATTTTTCAGATTTTCCCCATTATCTTTAAAAATCGCATATTGCTTCATTCTGAGAATAACATTTGTCATGAGAAAATATAATTCATACCACACTGGGTCAGGAGGAAATGATGTGAAATATGTAAAATAAAGGGGCAAATCTAAAAATTGGTGTACAAAACAAAATGATGGTTGTCCACAAAATCAGCCATTTTGAAGCATGTACATGTACATGTATGCCAATTTGAGGATCCCCATAGAAAGTACAAGACTTTTTAAACGTCCATAATTTGCCTGTTTCATAACCGATTTCGATGAAACTTGGTTTAAATTTTTCATCTTGTTTTTATAATCTTTCCAATAAGATTGCTTTTCTTCTTGGGATTTGGTTTCCTTTAACTTTATGTGATACAAACTGGGTGTGCCCTTTAAGATAATTCCTGAACGATATCACAGGTTTTCCTGAATGCCGTAGTGAGAAAGTTTGTAAAGAAGGATGTCATGATCAACAGTATCAAATGCTGTAGAAAATCTATGAACAAACCAACTGTATTAGAAGACTGGTTACTCTCTTTGGCAACCTTTTGAACTAAAAGTATTGCATGATGTATAGTGCTACTGTTTTCTCATAAGCCATATTGAGTATTTTAAAGAATATTGAGCTTTTGAAAGAAACTTATTTTACGAATGTGGACCAACTTCTCAAGGATTTTAGACAAAGTTGTTTATAGAAATGAAATGGGTCTGTAATTATTTGTTTAGCTCTCTATCACTCTTTTTGAAAACCGGAATTATTTTTGAAATTTTCATTGATTCTGGAATGTTTTCAGAAGATAAAGACAGATTGAATATGTACATGTATGAACAAGAGGATGAACAATATAATTCATATTTTTTTGTAGAAGGTCGTTATCGATTCCTGCACTCTCATTAAATTTCAGCCCAGTAATGATTTTGATTATTTTTGGAGGGATAGGTTGGAGAGAAAAATAAAGAATAGTTATGAAAAGAGTGATCTGTTCAAGGATAATTGTTAAAAATATTTGCATTTTAAGTGTTTCAATGATTGAATTGTAATGCCTAAGCTGAGTAATCTTAGGATGCCTCCATCCCTTATTTGGGGTAAAATTGATTGTCTTCCATGTTCGTTTCAGATAATTTTGACAGTGATTAAATTGATCATGATAATATACCTTTTTTTATTGCTGTGTGGATGACCCTTGTATAAAAGTACACTCTTACTTTTGGTATACTGAATCCTTGTTTTTTAATTATTGTAGGACATACATCGTCGCACGCACCACGAACCGTCCTCTCTGCGCACTTCGATGCGAAAGTTACGCGCACTGTATCTATTCCACGAACCGTCCTCTCTGTTGCGTTGCCCACTGTGGCGTAAATAATTAACTTCAACAAAATATAAAGATACGGGATGAAACTTTGGAACCTGAACTTTTTAACGAAGACACTGGTAAATAATTTGCTCTCCTTGTAGGTGCAAGCCTTGAAATAAGCACCTGTGAGCCGGGGGCAATTTTTTTTTAAATTGCCCCCGGCTCACGGGCTTTTTACAGGAACCGGGGGCAATTTTCTGGAACCAGGGGCAATTTTAAAAAATATATATATAACGGTGAACCACACCACAAATTTGTTTAGAGTAAGCAATTTCTTAATTAGTACATGAATAGCATATGCTACATATTAGGCTTATTCAATCATTTAAGAAATCAGATTTAAATGTTTAAGTGTTTTGACACCCTCACTCCACATCCCCTTTACAACCACACACACATGGGCTTATTTATTATTCGGCTTTAATGAACCATGATCAATGAACCCCCCCAAAAAAAAAAAAATCTGAATAAATGAATACCGGTAAAATGAAAATTTAAAAAGAGAGAGATGGAGAAATAGAATTCAGATCAAATAATAAATTTAGAAAAAAAAAGTAAGTTTTTTTTATGGTTTGATTCACGGGAGTGGGTGAGTGTTTGTGTGTGATTGTGGCTGTGAGGTGCACTCGGATTGCATATAAATTATGTTAAAGAAATTAAGAAACGAAATCAATAAATAACTCAGTCTATTCAAATTCCAGCACATAGCCACAGGCTATGTACATGTATTGTAGGTTCACGTACCTTTCACAAGTTTTTCACAAGTTATTTGAAAATGCAGATCTCCACAGAAAATGCCTTTCATTCTGGGAGAGTCTGAATTCGGTGAAAATGTATTCATTAATAACTTAAATATTCATCACAATGAAGAAATCATAAAGTTTTTTGACAGTTTTCAAAAATTAACATGAAATCTAAACTCTATCTCAAACGGAAAATCACCATCACTTAAGCCATTACTGATAGAATTCTCACCCAGAGCTCTGGCAGACAACATGAGCTCAAAACTGGCTTGCTAACACCACACTCAAGTGCACGCGGCGTCCTAATTTTTGTTTTTAGATGGAGCCTTGTTTGATTATTCATTGTCTGATATTTACCCCTCTCCAGGAAAGAAATTAAAAGGCTACAATTCACAACTATAAGCTAAGTTATTTTGGATTATTAAGGCTCCGTTTTAACAAGCAAGCCAAGGTTGGCGACTGTGAGGATAAGAGACTTACACATCGTATGTGCTGTGAACAGGGATTTATCTCCTCTGCAATTCGAATTACTATATCACAGAATTGTGATATCCCAACTGGAAATGTGTGCATTAGAAATTGCACATGGTGAAGTATGGAAAAACCACTAACGGAAGAACGCGCGCATGTATTACAGGAAAAAAAAAGACGGACTTACGTAGCTCACTTTTTATAGTGCAGAAAAAAAAACGCACTTGGCAATTTTAAACTGTATTTATCGTAAATTGAAAGTTATTTGATTTTGGCTTTACAGATATTTAAATTACATGTATGATATGGCTTCACTGCTCACTCACGGCGGGCGCAATTACCTGGAAAATATTTGCGCCCGGTTGTCAAAATTTTGATGATTTTGGGGCTTCATGGGCGCAATTGATGGCGTTATGAGCGCGAATTTGCGCTCAGCGCCCGCTTATTTCAAGGCTTGTGTAGGTGCACTTATTGCTGGTTAAAAAAACCTTTTCTTTAAATGCTTTTTCTGCAAAAGTAACTTTCGCATCGAAGTGCGCAGAGATGACGGTTCGTGGTGCGTGCGACGATATATGTACAACCTATTTTTAAAATTAATTTTCGCAGAATTACCATCATGTTTTTTATAGTTTAAAGATCTAGTTCATAAAACTTGGATATAAGAGTAAACAAGTATCACTGAACATCCTGTGAAATTTCAGTTCACTTGACCAATGTCGAAGCTGAAGGTCATTTAAGGTCAATGAACTTTGGCCATGTTGTAGGTAATTGTTGAAATGCCATTGTACATGTAACTTGGAAAGTTTATGGATATAGAATGTGGACATAGGGGTAATCCAGTATCATTGCTCATCTTGCACAGTCATAGGTCATGTGATCAAGGTCAAATGTCATTTAGGGGCAATGACTGTAGTAGCATGTATATATGGACGGTGTTTTTTGTGAATAATTATTTTATAATCATTTTCAATGTCAGCACTGCTGCCAAATTGAATTGCGTAATGCAGGCGAGACTGCCAGAGGCGTTCCACTTGTGTTTTTTTTAGTACATGTATATGAAAAATATCGCAACACCACAGTAGTTTCAAATTCAATTTCCGAGATCAAAGAAACATTTTATTTTCCAATTTAATAAATATAGGGCAATATCTCTACAAAAACTACAAACCTTTGTTGAACACGTTATTGGAATGAAATAAGCCCATTTGCCATCTCAAAACATTGGCATGGGTCATCTTTGCTTGCTGGATTTGAACTCAAAACCTTCATTCAGACAACTGCTTGTTACCTTTGATTACTATTCTAAATTTAGTGTTCAAAACATGGCTACTTCCATGAGTGCACTGTCCTAAATCATTGCAGAGAATCTTTGAATTTGTGGTGACAGTGAAGAATCTAATACCTGTATTTAAAACAGTGAAACTTCTGTATGTTTGAAAATAATATTTATGTTTGTTTCCAGCCCAAATTTTTGACAAAGGAGGAGAGAGCAAAGTTAGCTGTGGAGAGAAGACAAGCTGAAGTAGAAGCTCAAAGGAAAGCTTTGGAAGAGACTCGTAATAAACAGCTGGAATTTGAGAAAATGGCACAGCAGGCCTCAGGTAGGAAGAAGTCTCTTCTCAACAAAACAACTGGGGAATGATAATTGGGTTTTAATCAGCTCTACCCCCCCCCCCTCCAACATGGGATGTTAGTGGGGTTTCAATCAGCTCTACCCCCCCAACATGGGATGGTAGTGGGGTTTCAATCAGCTCTACCCCCCCCCCCCCTCCAACATGGAATGGTAGTGGGCTTTTCAATCAGCCCTACCCCACCCCCAAAGATGGGATGGTAATGGGGTTTTAAAAACTTTTTAGTGGGGTTTCAATCAGCCCTACCCCACCCCCAAACATGGGATGGTAATGGGGTTTTGAAAACTTTTTAGTGGGGTTTCAATCAGCCCTACCCCCCCAAACATCGATAGGTCATGGGGTTTTGAGTGGGGTTTCAATCAGCTCTACCCCCCCCAAACAGGGGTAGGTAATGGGGTTTTGAGTGGGGTTTCAATCAGCTCTACCCCCCCCCCTCCCTCCAACAGGGGATGGTAGTGTGGTTTCAATCAGCCCTACCCCATCCCCAAACATGGGATGGTAATGGGGTATTGAAAACTTTTGAGTGGGGTTTCAATCAGCTCTACCCCCCCAAACATGGGTAGGTAATAGGATTTTGAGTGGGGTTTCAATCAGCTCTACCCCCCCCCTCCCTCCAACAGGGGATGGTAGTGGGGTTTCAATCAGCCCTACCCCATCCCCAAACATGGGATGGTAATGGGGTATTGAAAACTTTTGAGTGGGGTTTCAATCAACCCAACCCCCCCCCAATATGGGATGGTAATGGGGTTTTTAATGGGGTTTCAATCAGCTCTACCCCCCAAACATGGGTAGGTAATAGGGTTTTGAGTGGGGTTTCAATCAGCTCTACCCCCCCCAAACATGGGTAGGTAATGGGGTTTTGAGTGGGGTTTCAAATTCAATCAGCCCTATCCCCCCTCCCAACATGGGATGGTAATGGGGTTTTGAGTGGGGTTTCAATCGGCCCTATCCCCCCTCCCAACATGGGATGGTAATGGGGTTTTGAGTGGGGTTTCAATCGGCCCTATCCCCCTCCCAACATGGGATGGTAATGGGGTTTCAATCAGCCCCCCCCCCCCAACATGGGATGGTAGTTGGGATTTGAGTGGGGTGTCAGTCAGCCCTACCTCCCCCCCAAAAAAAAAAACATGGAATGGTAATGGGGTTTCAATCAGCCCTATCCCCAAACATTTTGCCATTAGTCAGGCAGCATATGTCATGATTTACCGGCTACTTCGACAAATTGGCTAAGTCTGATTTTTCACTTTTATGTGATTGGTGACATGACAAGGAACAACTTTCAACTTGGTGACAAATTTCTAATGGTCATCTTGACCATGTGAGGGGTCAAAATGTGGTCAATAGGGGTCAATTTTTGGAATTGCCCCGATTGTGTCGAGTGATACATCGAATTGTGTGTCTGGTTATACTGAACAAAAAAGTGTACACAATTATATACTCTTGACCTCCCGTTAAAAAGTTATGACCGGAAATAGCAAAAGGTCAACGAACTTTCGTTACATTGTATATATGGCAAATGACACTGAAGGTGTTAAGAAAGCTATTTTCCGGGGTTTTTTTGTGCATGTTTGTACTTTCTTTATTTTCGATTTTAATAAGTTCACCGTCAGAGGTCCTTATCCAGAAGATATTAGGGTCAAGACAAGGTCAGGGAAAGGTCAAAAGGTCGACATATAGCTGAAATACACTAAAAGCGACTAGAATCTTAGAAGTCTAATTTTTCGTGGGTTCTTTATTTTGAGAAGTCTGTATCTAAGACATTAAATATATTAAGGGGCTTATTTAGGAACAAAATAGATAACAGAAATAGACGTCGAATGCATTTAGTGTGGTATCATGGTATTGCAGGAATACCTTGAAACAACTTAACAAACCCTTATGCCCTTAAAATCCTATCATCTTCATGATGTAATAAGTGCAACCAGCTCTTTCCGTGTTTCTCTTTTTTTAAGGAATTAAATTTAAGTTCAATTCATTTTCAATTTACTAGTCTTCGATATGTAAAGAAACATTCCTTCATTGCTTTGTCAGAATATTTCAATCAACAGAAATTATTATATTGTAGTAGGGTATAAGTGTAATACTATGTTAACGGAATAAATATCGATTGACCAGTGCTCCCAGCTCCTAAGAAAGATGCATAACATTTCATTTGGATTAACTTATGAATAAGATTCTGAGGTTTGGATTGAGGATGATAATAGGCTCCAATTGCTCCTTAATTAATTCAAATGTGTGACGGTTATATTATTTCTGACAAAGAGGCAACATCATGCAGGCATGCGTATTATAGTCATGTATGTCAATTATGCTGATGTGATATATTCTGACCATTTTGATCTCTGGAGTCAAGAAGGACTACACATTTCTGGTGCTGTGCTGAGCCAATCATCACGGCCGTTTTTGCATAATTGTAAAGAGAAATTTATAGATTTTGTGCATACTTTTAGTCAATTATGATGTATCTTTCAGTAAAGAAAAATGCAATTTTTCACAATTTCTGGGGGCAGCTGCCACCCCCGCCCGCTCCGGCATGGCCGTGGTTTACTTCAATGACATTTGTGATTATTCTTTCTGGTAACATCCAGGTAGTTCACCAAGTAGGAAAAAACACGACAAAAGAACAATCAGCATCTATGCATATCACTATCGTGAGAACAGGTATTAAGTTTAGATTCACGCTGTATGCTCTGGAAAAAAAAAAAACTTGATAAACACTTGATAAAATAGAAGGCCTAAAGTCGTGTTAATGACAGTACAATCAGAAATATTGTGCAGTCTTTTTGGCTCCAGAAATTGAGTAATGGTAAGAATATATCACATCAGCATAATGGACACCCATGATTGACTACAATGAGCATGCCTGCAAAGTGTTGCCTCTTTGTTAGAAATAATATAACCGTCACTTGTTCCAATTAATCAAGGAACAATTGGAGCCCAACTTATCATATCATCCTCATCCTAGCCTCATTATCTTATTCGTAAGTTAAGTTGAATAAGATAGGCATCTTTCTTTGGAGTTGGGAGCACTGATCAATCGATGTGTTTATTAGCAAAGTATTACACATATACCCCAGGACGTTACAATATTTTCTGTTGATTAAAATATTCTGTACATAGAAAATGGATGAAATGTTTCTTTACATATCAAAGACCGGTAAATTGGAAATGAAAAGAACTTGAATTGAATTCCTAAATTAAGAAACTCGGAAAGAGCTGCATGGTTGCACTTATAACATCATGAAGATGATACGATTTTCATAGGTTTTGTCAAGTTGTTTCAAGGTATTCCTGCAATAAACCATAATACCACACTAAACTATTTGACGCATATCACTGTTTATCTATTTTGTTCCTAAATGAGCACATTTAACCCCTTTTTTATCTAATGGATGATGTCTTTTTAGAGACTTTTCAAAATGAAGAACCTACTCCTAAGATTCAAACCGCTTTTAGTGTATTTTGGATACCAATGAAAGTTTGTTGACCTTTTGACCTTGTCTTGACCCTTAATATCTTCTGGATAATGACCTCTGAAGATGAACTTATTAAAATGAAAAATAAAAAAGTACACACATGCAAAAAAGAAAAAAAAAACGAAAACATTAGCTTTTTATCAACTTCAGTGTAATTTGCCATATAATATACAATGTAACGAAAGTTCGTTGACCTCTTGATGACATTTCCGGTCGTAACTTTTTAATGGGAGGTCAAGAGTGTATGGTTGTGTACACTTTTTTGTTCAGTATAACCAGACAAACAATTTGATGTATGATTCAATACAACCGGGGCAATTCCAAAAATTGACCCCAGTTTGACCCCTCACATGGTCAATATGACCATTAGAAATTTGTCACCAAGTTGAAAGTTGTTCCTTGTGATGTCACCAATCACATAAAAGTGAAAAATCAGACTTAGCCAATTTTTCGAAGTAGATGACATATGCTGCCTGACTACATGAGAAAGGTTCTGACTGTACTGCTCGCTGACTTTTTTAGCTCATCCGGCCCGAAGGGCAAGATGAGCTTATGCCGTGGCGTGGCGTCTGTCGTCCATCCACAATTTCAAAATGCTACTACTTCGCCATTTCAAGTCCAATTTCAATTCTGTTTGCTTTATATGATAGCACTAGGTGGGGCATTCAAAATGTCTACACAGAATTTTGAAATTTTGACCAGAACAATTTTTATGCTAATTTATGCGCATTTTTCAAAATTCACAAAAAATGCTACTTCTTCTTTATTTGTTGACCGATTTTGATTTTTTTGCTTCCATCTGGTAGAGCTTCATGAGGTTCACCAAACTTGTACACAGAATTTTGAAATTTTTGACCAGAACAATGTTTATGCTAATTTATGCGAAATTAATTTATGAATATTTTTTTTAAATTGACATAAAATGCTTCTTCTTTATTTGTTGTCCGATTTTGATTTTTAGCTCATCCGGCCCGAAGGGCAAGATGAGCTTATGCCATGGCGTGGCATCCGTCCTCAATTTCAAAATGCTACTTCTTCGCCATTTCAAGTCCGATTTCATTTCTGTTTGCTTTATATGATAGCACTACTAGGTGGGGCATTCAAAACTTCTACACAGAATTTTGAACTTCATTAAATATGCTAATTTCTGCGCATTTTCAAAATTCACAAAAAATGCTACTTATTTGTTGAACGATTTTGATTTTTTTTGGGTTCCATCTGGTAGAGCTTTATGAGGTTCACCAAACTTCTACACAGAATTTTGAAATTTTTACCAGAAAAATTTTTAAGCTAATTTATGCAAAATTTATGCATATTTTTGAAAATTCAAATAAAATGCTTTATTTGTTGACCAATTTTGATTTTTTTTTCTTCCATCTGGTAGAGCTTCATGAGGGTCACCAATCTTCTACGCAGAATTTTGAAATTTTGACTAGAACAATTTTTATGCTAATTTATGCGAAATTAATTTATTCATATTTTAAAAAATTCACATAAAATGCTTTTTGTCTCGCCCACCAGAGGTGAAGGCGAGGAGGTCACATGGTAAGGTCAAAGGTCATTTTCAGGTCAACGTTAAAGTTTACATGCAAGACTTTAACTCCGCAACCGTAAGTCGCTTTTCAACCAAACTTGGATGGTAGATGGACTTTGGGGACCTGCATGTTATGCTGCAGTCTGAGGTCATATGGTAAGGTCAAAGGTCAACTTTAAAGTTTACATGCAAGACTCTCTTATGACACCTAACTCCGCAACCGTATGTCGTTTTTCATCCAAGCTTTGATGGTAGATGGACTTGGGGGACGTGGATGTTATGCTGCAGTCGGAGATCACATGATAAGGTCAAAGGTCATTTTCAGGTTAATGTTAAAGTTTACATGCAAGACTCTTAACTCTGCATACCATAAGTCGCTTTTCAACCAAACTTGGATGGTAGATGTACTTAGGCGACCTGCATGTTATGCTGCAGTCGGAGGTCACATGGTAAGGTCAAAAGTCATTTTCAGGTCAACATTAAAGTTTACGTGCAAGGCTCTTATGACAAATGTTATTCCATCCCAGTAATTTCACAATGAAGTTTTGATATAATCCTCTTGCCTGCCCTCACAAATCATGATATTTCTGGATATTTTCTTAATTGGGCGAGACACAAAATTGCTTTTGCCTTGTTCTTCTTTAATTGTTGACTGATTTTTACTTTTTTTCTTCCATCTTGTAGAACTTTATGAGGTTCACCAAACTTCTACACAGATTTTTGAAATTTTCAGTAGAAAACTACTTATGCTGATTTATGCAAAATTTATTCAGAAATCACAGAAAATGCCTCTTTATTTGTTGACAGATTTTGATATGTTTTTCAATCTGGTAGAACTTCATGAGGCCCACCGACCTTTTACACAGAATTTCGAAAATTTTCAGTAGAAAATTATTTATGCTAATTTATGCAAAATGTATTAATAAATCACAGAAAATTCCTCTTCTTTATTTGTTGACAGATTTTGATTTTTTTTTCTTCCATCTGGTAGAGCTGCATGAGATATACCAAACTTGTACACAAAATTTTGAAATTTTGTCTGGAAAATTATTAATTCTAATTTATGCAAAATTTATTCATAAATCACAAAATATGTTGTTTTTTTTTTTTTCTTTTCAATTTTGTTTGCTTTATGATAGCTCGAGGTGGTGATACAAAATTTAAACATAGAATTTTGCAACTCATCGAATCTGCTATTTATTCATATTGATTTTGGTTATTTTTGTTCCATCTGAGAGCTACCGTTCACCAAGTTTCTACACAGAGTTAAGAAACTTTGACTAGATAATAATTAATACTTAATTCATATGAAATTTATTCATAGATCACAAAAAATGCTTCTTTGTCATTTCTTCATCAATTTCAATTCTATATCCTCAATTTATGTCACCAATATAATTCACTACAGTGTCAACTGGGCTGAAATGAAAATTTTGTTAAATTGTGTTGTGAGATACCAGATGAGCTCCACATCATTGATGTGCTAGTTTAAAAAAAATGTGTGACACCCAAGTATGCTGATCCAAAACTATTCAACATTATAAAAGTGAACGTCACACCCAAAACTTGAGAAAGAAAGAAGTGCCTTCCATAAAGCAAAAAATACTCTTCACTGTTGTAATTGGGAAAACAATTTTGATTGTCAAAATTCACACAATTTGTTTTTGATCTGCAGTTCAAAACCACCATGGTTTATGCAGATTTCAATAGTAGATAATGCTTTATACTTTGTGCTTGTATCACAGATGTCTAAATTCAGACATTTTGATATGATTTTAATGTAGATTAGATATGATACTGGGGGCTAATAAATGCTCAAACCACAGCAAAACAAGTAAATTCAGCATGTTATAACAATAATGTTCATTATTGATTATTAAAACCAATGTGTATAAACAATGGATTCATACATGTATTACAATGCACCTTTTTTGTCTCACCTGCATATCACAAAGAAGGGTATTAAAGAAAGAAAGAAACAAAAGAAATACATAAGTAATTGATTAAGACGATGAAAGAAGAAATGAAACAAAGACATACATGAGAAATTACAGAAAAGGAAATAGAGGAAGAAGAAAATATAGAAATAAATAAGATTTCATAGAAAAAAAAGAAAGACTAGAAAAAAAACAAAGATGAATCAAGATGTAATTATAAGCAAGGAAATACATATTAAAGAAAATTGATAGAAAAGAGATTGAAAGAAGAATTAAGACATATTACAGAAATACGTAAGAAATTATAAAGAAGAAAACGGAAGGAGAGAACAAAATAACATAATGAATAAAAGATGAGAATATTAAAACAAGCAGATACATACAAATTAATAGAAAAAAAGAAGATAAAAATAAAAACAGAAAAATACATAGGAGTTGTTGGAAAAGATGAAAAATAGAAAAGTTTCAAAATTCATTGAGCGCTCGTTTTCCTCACTGAAATAGGTACCATCACAGGCTTCACAGCGCATCTCGCGATTACCGCAGACGTTCCAATTTAGACGGCACTCACATGTGTTCCTCATGTTTAGATAAAGGAATTTCATGCCGTGTTTGTTCCAGACGATCTAGTGTGACACTAGAGAGAGACAGATCTAAACAGGGTATTAGAAAGTATGTGGACCTAGTTCATGAAACTTGGTCACAAGGGTAATCAAAAAATATTACTGAACATCCTGCCTGAGTTTCATGTCACACGACAAAGGATAAAGGTCATCTAGGGTTAATGAACTTTTGCCGAGTTGGGGTATTTTTTTAATTACCATCCTAACTTTGAAAGTATGGATCTGATTCATAAAACTTGGACATAAGAGTAATCAACTATCACAATGAATGCAAAGAACTCTGAATTTACGTTATTTGGTTCACAAATGAAATGGACTAGTTTGTAGTTCATGGACAAATTAGGTCAAATGACCTTTCATTTCTTTCATTGAGATGGCAGATTTCAAAACAAGATAATATGTAAGGATGCCTTATATAGCAAGATAAAAAATTGAATAGACCAGGTGACTAGAAAAGCACACCATTGAACACTATATGAAGGTATTTGTTGCATTTCTACTTTTAATGCATATTATAGCATGTTGTACAATGTACTTTATTGCAAACTGTGAAATACTCGTCGTTCATGGATGCATTGTTTTTTGTGGATGTAAATGAAAAGCACAATTCAAAAGAAAAGAATATATGAATAATCAAGACATCAAAGTTGGTGCTTATCTCATTGAATTTTAAACCACCATGTCACAATAAATACAAATGACCTTCCTCTGATCATTGGCAGAATCTTCTGATCATGCGCAGAATGGAACTACAAACTGGCTTATTGGCTAAACTTGAGAAAAATATTTGCATTAGACTTGAACAACGGCAAATTTTTACAAGCATACACTTTATACTGATCCTTTTTTTTTCTAGATCCAACATTGCATTGGAAAGAACACGTGACAAAAACAATTTGAAAAAATAGGATCGAGGATAGCATTACTTGTTCGTTCAAGAAGATACCTCTGGAAGGATTAAAACTCCTTGCTAAATGCATTACTTTTACCTTTGTTGAATACTGTATTTTCTGTTTTCCTTTATCGAAATCCAGCCTACATGTATTTGTTATACTAATATCTTTAAAAAATCTGAAACTGTATACATGCAGTATTGGTACACGTAGTGCACAAAACACAGGTTAGATTTTGCCCAAAGTTCCAACGGAAGGTGTCAAAGTTTTTCTTTTGCTGGTGCATTCATTTGAAATAATTTACCTAATTTTTTAAGAAATGCCAAATCCGAAATTCCGAATCCTCATTTCGTATTTTATTTTACTGTTACAATAGTCTTATAATTTTGCCCTTTGTGTTTTTCTCTTCTTTACACTTTGCTTGTCTCAACTTCAATGTACACTTTTTAATACCCATGTTTGTTATATTTATATTTTTGTTGTCTGGCCTCCAAGGACAACAGTATACCAATTACCGATGGAGCCACCCTACTACAAAAACTTACAATTAAATAAAAATAAACCCCGGAACATCCTGTGTGAGTTTCAGGTCACATGACCAAGGTCGATGGTCATTTAAGGCCAATGATCTTTGGCCAGGTTGGGGGTATTTGTTGAATTACCGTCATAACTTTGAAAGTTATTGATCTGATTTATGAAACCTGGACATTAGAGTAATCAAGTACATGTATCACTGAACATCCTGTGCGAGTTTCAGGTCACATGACGAAGGTCAATGAACTTTGGCCATGTTGGAGGTAGTTATTGAATTGCTGTCATAACTTAAAGTTTATAGATATAGTTTATGAATTGTGGACATAGGGGTATTCGAGTATCACTTACAAGTCTTAGGTCACATGATCAAGGTCAGATGTCATTTAGGGTTTATGACTATAGTATTATATCATTATATGAATGGTGTTTTTGTGAATAATTATTTCATAGTACATGTAGTTTTCAAAGTCAGCACTGCTGCTATTTTGAATCACATACAGTAATGCAGGTGAGGTGCTCCACTTGTTATTTTCACCATGTTCAAATCCAGGTTTTTATTTGAAATTGTCCTTGATAGCAACATTTGATGTCCAGACATCTTTAACAAAAGTCAGTAGGAATCCCAAATACATAGATCGTTTCACAGCAACATTTATTCAAGAAGAATTACTCAAGAATGGGAGTGAGAATTTCACTACTCAGGTCACATATCACCTTCATACCATGATTCAAGCTCCATGTACAGTACAATACATGTACACAGCACAGACTTTGTTATTGTGCCAGGGTAAGATTTGGTAATATCCATGCCTCAATTATGAAAGGAGTATTATCTACATGTACTTTTTTCCAGCTTATAGGAAATGAGCATTTCTTATACTGTATAAGCTGTTATTTTCGCGGGGGTTTTATTTTTCGCGGATTTCGCGAATTGCCAATCGGCCGCGAATTTAACAACACGCAAAAATTTTGACTCATTTCTTAGTCAGTGCCAATGCCCCCAACAGCAAAGCTTTGCTATTGAAAACATCCTGCATTGTGAAAAAAATTGAGCTATGCACCTCTATATGTACAAAAATAAGGCTTAGAAAGTACAGTTAGTGATTCAAAAAGTTAGCTAGAATTTCACTTGTTTTTATTTTCCCCACATTATATGGCATTTCTTTTATTGTCTTCTATTCTCCACCTTTAATACATGTACTGTATAAGCTGTTATATGGGGGGGGATTATTTTTGCAGATTAAGCCAAGAAAGTACAAGGGGAAGACCGGACACTTTGGCGATTTTTGAAATGCTCATGGGGGAAGGGCTCCCAATAGCATTAAGTATTAAGTAAACCTTCGCATATCGGCACACGGCTGTGTTTAAAACATTTTGGGAAAATGATATAGGGGTTTTGGGAGAGGGCACAAGGGCATCGCATGTGGATGGTTCCACCTTTTCTCTCCCAGAAATCTCATTCACATCTAATTAAAAAAAAGAAGAAAAGAATTTTAAAATATCATCTATTCCTTCACACTTCCATCATTTCCCTCAAATGTTTTGTACACAACCCACAATAGCGATACCCAAGGCTCAGCAAGGGTCTACTTAATGCTTTGGTGTGCTCTTCGCGAGTGTTTCATTATGCGCTCTATTGACTGTTCTGTTGCCCCCTTGTAGTGTCTTTGATTTTGCGAATTGCTTAATATTGGCCGTGAAACTATTGACACATTTAGTAGTCAGTGCCAATGTCCCCAACAGCATAGTTCTACTAAATTGCAAACATCATGTTGGGTGAAAAAAATTGTAATATGCACCTGCAATGTACAAAATATAAGGTTGAGAAAGTACAATTATTAAAAAAGTTAGCTAGTGACATGATGAATTTTTAGATATAAAAGTACAAAAACAAGTGAAAAGCCACTTTTTTACACTTTCTTTAAAGGGACATATTTACATGTATGTACAAAAAACATGTCAGCATTGGGGCTTTGAGGAGTATATTTTTGCTCATGTTTTGCACTATTTTTGCTTCTCTGAAATGCTGTGGTAGTGTTTGGTACATCTTCCGATCGCACAACAACCCGCAAAAATGTTGAGACCTCCTGATTTGCACAAAATTATGTGTGCACAAATAACAGCTTATACAGTAAAAGCATTCTAATTGAAGGTAACATGACATTTGCTCCTGTGACAAATGCTTTCAGAGGACATAGGGTTAGAGTTAGGATTATAGTTTTGGTTCAGAATAAAAGGATAAGTGTTAAAGTTTTGGAGGTTACATTTTACATGTATTGGCTTAATATGCAGATTTCCATTGGAGAAATTGCCGTTGGAGCAAATGTCATGGACATTCTTATTTTATTATATTTCTTCACCTACTGTATATGTAGTATGAAAGGAATATTTCCTATATAGATTAGGGTTGGGTTTAGGATTGGGCATGGTAAGAAAAGGTTAAACTTTTTCTTAATACACAAAAAAATCTGAAGAATTACCGGTACCTCAAAATTTTTGGCTGCTAACTGCAGCTTTCCTCAGCGATGACAGAAGTGACCCAATTTGAGCTGGTGACGTGGTGATCAATGATCTCGGCATTCAAACCTCTCAATAGGGACAGAGGCGATACAAGCTTCCGAATGCTTCAGCCAGATTATCGATCACTAGGTCACCAGGTCAATCAGGTCACTTCGGTCATTGCTAGGTCACCAGGTCACTTCGGTCATTGCTAGGTCTCCAGGTCAATCAGGTCACTTTGGTCATCTCTGAGGAAAGCTGTAGTTGGCAGCTAGAAATTTTGAGGTAATTCTGATTTTTTTTCTTTGTGTTGAGAGCAAAAGTTTAACCTTTTCTTATTTTCAACTACAGTAACACAGATGAACTTTCATGATCAATATGGCAGTGTTAAATCCAGGGTTAAAGCTGGTAATTCCTTCAGGGTATGAAATGAGCAAATGTCATGAACCATTCGTTTTATACAGAGGATCCTAGAGAGAAGGAGAGAAGAGAACGAAGAGAGAGGAGGATGAGGGAAGATGCTGGGGATGAAGAAAAACTATCAAGAGATGAAATCAAAGAGAAACAAGCAATAAAGGTTTGACTTTAATTATAACAGTTCTTAATATCGAAAACCATCAATAATTTTTCCCACCCTGCATCATTCAGTTTAAATGTTTTGCATGCCAAAAGTCTTATATAATGCAAACTTTGCAGTACAGTTTATTGAAGAGGCCTATCAGTGATTTTTCATTTCATTGATCATTTATCCTCTTTTTTTAAAGGTCAAGTCCATCTCAGAAAAATGTTGATTTGAATCAATAGAGAAAAATCAGACAAGCACAATGCTGAAAATTTCATCAAAATCGGATGTAAAATAAGAAAGTTATGACATTTCAAAATTTCGCTTATTTTCAACAAAATAGTTATATGAACGAGCCAGTTACATCCAAATGAGAGAGTCGATGATGTCACTCACTCACTATTTCTTTTGTTTTTTATTGTTTGAATTCTACAATATTTCAATTTTTACGAATTTGACAATTAGGACCTCCTTGCCTGAAGCACAAAATGTTGAAATAATGGAATTCCACATGTTTAGGGTGGAATGAAACTTCATTTTACATGACAATGACAAGAAAATCAAAATATTTCCTATTTCATATAATAAAATGCAAAAGAAATAGTGAGTGGTGTCATCAACTCTCTCATTTGGATGTAACTAGCTCGTTCATATAACTATTTTGTTGAAAATAGCGAAACTTTAAAATGCCATAACTTTCTTATTTTACATCCGATTTTGATGAAATTTTCAGTGTTGTGCTTGTTGAATTTTTCTCTTTTTATTCATATCAAGTTTTTGTTGGGGTGGACTTGTCCTTTAAGATCAGAAATTGTAGCAAGCTTGTCTCCAATGTCTGTGAAATGTGATTCTGTTGTCAAAGCGTAGTGTATGTATTGCTGCTGATTTTCATCTAGGTGATATTGAAAATTCCAATTAATAATTGTAATTTTTGTCTCGCCTGCGTAGCAGAGCAAGACTATAGGCACCACTTTTTCGACGGCGGTGGCGTGAATATCAAATCTTAACCAAAGTTTAAGCTTTTGAAATGACAACGTAACTTTAATAATAAAGTTTATGAACCGAGTCTATGAAACTTGGACATAATGTGAATCAAGTATTACTGAACATCATGCCTGAGTTTCAGTTCACATGATTTAGGTCAAAGGTCGTTTAGGGTCAATGAACTTTATCCAAGTTGGGGGTATCTGTGGGATTACATGTAGCATCATTGCTTTGAAACTTAGACATGTATGTACATGTAAGAGTTATCAAGTATCACTGAACATTTATTGTATCGCGTGATGCAGGCGAGACTGCCAGAGGCGCTGCACTTGTTATGCAATGGGGCCAAGGTCTTTATAATTACTTTGATTTTGGTGAATAGCTTAAACGATGTTTGCTTATTTTTATGTAAGTTTACCTGTACATAAGCATAGACTGTATAATCTCATGATCCATAAACTGAAACCCAGTCACTAGAGAAGGTCTCAGTAAATAGCTGTTATATATAGCTTCAAAAAGTACAGATTATTCGAAAATTTGTTCTCACTGCATAATTCTGAATATAATCAAGTTCTTTTGTGGGTAATTTTTGATCATTTTGACAAGTTACATATCATTTTAAAGCAGAAGGTGTGCTCTTTCATTTGCATAAAAATGAATTTTTTGGTGACATTTTGGTTTTGGATAGGCAGGTCTGACATTCAAATTGCTGTATGCCCCTCAGTCTTCATTTACCACAACCAGAATTTATCTTTATCGTTCAGGACCGTTATTTGGGAGTTGTAAAGAAGAAGAGGAGAGTTCGTCGTCTCAATGATCGGAAATTTGTTTTTGATTGGGATGCAGGAGAAGATACATCAGCTGATTTTAACCCTTTGTAAGTCATTTATGAGCTCGATGAGGCTTTTGAGGGCTTCTTCATCTATGTGGCGTAGAGCTTTCCCTAGCAATTCAAATTGTCTTGATTTTAAAATATCAGTATTCCAGTCCAGAGATTAGTAATTCATTTGTTGTCATGTTCATTAAAAGAGCAACTTCCTGTTTATGGAGAAGCTAGAAATAAAAGTACTGCAAAGTCCTAGAAGTGTTAATCTGTTGAAAACTAAATAATGCAATTCATACAGGCTTTGTACGGGTTCATCTCTGGTCTAGTAGGCATTGGGTTCAAGGTCCTTGGAATATTATTGTCCCATCTTTTTAGACCTTGTGTTTTTATACGTAAGACAATATTGCATTTTATTTCTGAAAAAATACATGATTGGAGGCTCAATTCAAAGTTCAAAGTAATATTTTCTTTAAAACAGAAAATTGACTTCTGATGGCAGTATATTATAAACATAATAAACAAATATTCAACATATGAAATACCAATAAAACATAAAGAGCCAAGATATATTTCAAATACCGTAAGATACAATTATATACTGTACATGCAAACGACTCTTCAGAACTCTCTAAACCACTACAGAGAGATAGAGAACAACATATTAAATGAATCTGCTGCTCTGTGTCCCCTCAGTGAGCCAGAGAAAGCCATAAAGTATAAACCCACAAGAAATTCACAATATACAAATGATACACTGTGCATTGGTAGGTTTTTCAAGCACAAGATAACTGTTGAACCCACAAGGTGCAACTGGGTGGTTAAGAATAGTTTCCATAGCTATCGCATGCTCACAGAACAGTGGAATTTTTTCGCTGAAAATAAAAAAAAATTGTTTAACTATGCATAAGTATTTACTGGACGCATGGAAAATTTACCACATGCATGGATGGCTATCTACTGGTAATTGATCATGCATGACACCCATTCCATAATAAACAATGAATAACAGGATTGCTCAATATATTGATGAAACAGCCAGCTTAACTAGTCCTTTAATTCTGAAATAATGCTTGATGAATCTGAGCAAGAAACAAATGTTGAACTGGTGTACTGTATTGATGCAGTTATTTATTTATTTATGTTTTGGTTGTTGATCAGGTACAGAGAACATCATGAGATCCAACTTTTTGGACGTGGGAGCGTTGCAGGAATAGATATTAAAGCACAGAAGAAACAATCCAAGTTCTATCAAGAGATCTTAGAACAACGAAGGACAGAACAGGAGAAAGACCAAGAAAAGTAAAGCTAAGTCCCCCCAATTAAAAAGAAGTTTGTTGCCGTAACCTGACTGACCATAAACTTTCTGGCTTTTATTTTATATTCAAATTTTACAAAAAGCATGAAATGTTCGAATTGACACTTAATTCCAAACTTATGCTTTTGTCTCCCCGACGGCCTGGCCGGAAGTGAAGGCTAGACTAAGGGATCCAAATGTTGTCTGTCCGTCATCCATCTGTCAAAGACATTATGACGGATAACTTTAAAACCTAACTCACTTTATTGGGATATTTCCTTGCCTAAAAAGACCAGGGGGCTGATTCAGCCTTCCTTAGGATCTTGGCTGTCTGTCACGTGACTGCGACGAAAATTGGCTTGCGCATTTAGGGACAATGGCCATAGTATATTATTATGTGAATTGTGTTTTTGTGAATTATTATTTGATAGTTGTTTTCAAAGTCAGCACTGCTGCTATATTGAATCGCGTAATGCAGACAAGACTGCCAAAGGTACTCCACTTGTCTTATTTTATTTTTAGACGAAATTTGTTGATGAACACAAAGAGCATAAAATCAAGTACATGTAATGTGAATCATTAAAACCAAAAATATTCATGTTGCAAAAATATGTGAGAAATGTCATCTGAAGTATGAAAATTGTGCCATGGGTGTGATTTGTACACGCCATTCAGTCAGTAGGCAGGTCCCCCAAAAGTGGCTTCTTTCATCCAAGGGATATTCATTACAAGAGAAGTTTTGCATATTTAATGAGCTTGATGCGGACTAAAACACCTCTTTTCATTCGGTCATTGCTGCTCTAATTCTACATCAAATTTCATGATTGTGGTATCATTGTAAAGGATGAGAATCATTATTTCAGGTCATGTGTTTGAATTTATTCAAGGATTTTGTAATGTAGATGAAACTTTTGATCTAAACTATGCTAAACAATAGTTATTTTCACCTGAAAAAAGGTGCTATTTTTACACTTAATGACTATTGAGCCCAAATGATTTATAGATCATGATAAAGCTGAATATGTATGCTTTAAAATGGTATAGGTTTCAAAATAAGAATTGGTTTAATGGGGTCAAGATCATACTTTTCGTTGGCCAAGTACATAACGCAGCTTGAAACCAAGAATACCACTCTGATTGGTAAAATAGACCACACACTGGCAAATTCCAACGGTTCCAGTGCCTGGGTTCATGGGAAGCTCACACTTCCCATGTGGTAATCTCCTCAAATTACCCATGCCTGTTGTTTTGTGAACCTTATCTAGCCAATCAGAACTCTGGATATCATACTACTCCAAAATTTCAGAAATCTCGTCTTGTACCTTGATGGGAAAAGTGTGATCTTGACCCGATTGAAAGGTGCCGCATATCAAGAGTGACATTGTCAGAAAGTACAGAAGTTCAGCTTTATGGTGATATAGATATCATTGAGGCTCAAAACAAAAAAGTTGTATACAAAATAAACGACCAATATTAAAAAAGGGAAACATTTTACTCTATCTGATGGTGCATTGATATTTCATTTGACTTGAGGTTAAAACAGGTAAATTCTTAGATAAAGAAAATCTCATGAATCACGAGATTTTGGATGAATCATCATATTTGCTCATGAGCATAGGGACCTTTGGTCTGACTGCCATTCCATAGGCATGTCCAGGTCAGTGAATATTAAGAAATAAAAAAAAGATAAAGGGAGGAGATACAGTGTAGGAGTGACTCTGGGCATAGCAACCAAAAACATGGCATGATTAGTTAGGGTTCATTCAAAAGCCTTCCGATGTAGGTATTCCTTGCATTTAATCGCGCTGTAGAGAGTCCTGACCTGGATGCTCTTTGGTTCTGAACAATTTGAACATTAAAGACACAGGTCGTGTTGTATGATTTCAATTGATTTTGTAGAAGATGTACAGGGGCCCAAGAATGATTGTACAGTGTAATACATGTAGATTCATTCTAATGGTCATTACTATTACAGGAGCCGATTAAAGAAGCAGAAGAAAAGAGAAGACAAACAAACATGGGATGAGAGACATTGGAAACAGAAGAAACTAACTGAGATGAAAGACAGAGATTGGAGAATCTTTAGAGAAGACTTCAACATCTCAACTAAAGGAGGTCACATACCATCACCAATCCGATTTTGGGATGAGTATGGACTCCCTAAACATATTCTTGATATTATCAATGATGTTGGTTATAAGGTAGGTGGCTATGGGCTATCACTCCTGGCTGTGTAACAATGGCCATTGTCTCATACTAATACATGTAGTTTTTTGTGTCACCTGCAACTTTGAAAGTTTATGGATCTTATTCATGAAACTTGGACATAATAGTAATCAAGTATTACTGAACATCCTGTCCAAGTTTTAGGTCACATGATCAAGGTCAAAGGTCATTTAGGGTCAATGAACTTTGGCCAAATTGGGGGTATTTGTTGAATCACCATCATACATGTAACTTTGAAATTATGTTTGTCTAGTACATAAGAGTAATCAAGTATCACTGAACATCCTTTGCGCATTTTAGGTCACATGACCAAGGTCAAAGGTCAATGAACTTTGGCCGTAATGGGGGTATCTGTTGAATTACCATCATAAATTTTGAAAGTTTATGGATCCGACTCGGGAAACTTGGACATAAGAGTTATCAAGTATCACTGAAGATCCTGTGCTAGTTCCAGGTCATATGATCAAAGTCAAAGGTCATGCAAGGTCAATGAACTTTGGCACATTGGGGGTATTTGTTGAATTACCATCATAATGTATCTCTGTAAGTGTATTGGTCTAGTTCATAAAACGTGGAAATAAGAGTAACCAAGTATCACTGAACATCTTGTGGAGTTAGAGTAGTTTTTAAAGTCAGCACTGCTGCTATATTGAATCGCATGATGCAGGTGAGACCGCCAGAGGCATTCCACTTGTTAATATGAAAAACTTCACTTCCATTTTAATTAGACAGGGGAGGTACTGATTCAGTGCCCCTTCAACATTTTTTTCAATAAATCTGCAGTGAGAAATTTTTTGACCGCATTGCTCATATATTTTTTACTTTCAAGTCTCACGCAACTTCTGAGACCAAATTTGCAGCCCCCACTTTACATGGTCACAAAATTATGCAACCACTCCAGCTAAATGTTGACTGAATCAATTGAGAAAAATTAAACAATAAACACTGAATATTTAATCAAAATTGGATGTATAAGAAAGTTCGGTCATTTTTGTCTCGCCCACCAGAGGTGAAGGCTAGACTCAGGGATCCAAATGTCTTCCGTCCGTCCGTAACAAATCTAATGACACATAACTCCACAACTAAGTCGCTTTTCAACCAAACTTGGATGGTAGATGGACTTGGGGGACCTGCATGTTATGCTGCAGTCGGAGGTCACATGGTAAGGTCAAAGGTCATTTTCAGGTCAACGTTAAAGTTTACATGCAAGACTCTTATGACACCCAACTCCGCAACCATAAGTCACTTTTCAACCAAACTTGGATGGTAAATGGACTTGGGGGATGTGCATCTTATGCTGCAGTCGGAGGTCACAATGTAAGGTCAAAGGTCATTTTCAGGTCAATGTTAAAGTTTACATGCAAGACTCTGTTATGACACCTAACTCCGCAACTGTAAGTCACTTTTCAACAAACCTTGGATGGCAGACTAAGGCAACTTGCATGATATGCTACAGTCGGAGGTCATCTTCAGGTCAACAGTAAAGTTTTATGTACAAGGCTTTTATAACAAGTGTTATTCCATCCAGTCATTTCACAATGAAGTTTCGATACAATTCTGTTGCGTGCCCTCGCAAATCACAAAATTTCTGGTTATTTTCATAAGTGGGCGAGACACAAAATTAAAAGTTAAAGGTTCATTTATTTTTTTCTTTGAACAGTTATATGCACAACTCAGTGATATGCAAATGACTTATTTGATGCTGGCCCCCACTTACTATTGTATAATATTTCAGTTTTTACAGATTTGACAATAATGACCATCTTGACTGAACCAGAAAATTGTAAAACAATTGTAATTCCACATGTTCAGGGAGGAATAAAGCTTTGCTTCACATGACAACAGCAAAAATTAGAATATCTCATACGATGAAATACAAAAGAAAGAGTTATTGGTGATGTTATCAGTCCCCTCGTTTCTATACCGACCAGGATTGGCATATACAAGTAACTGTTTTGTGATATTAGGGGAAAACTTAAAATGTCTTAACTTTCACATTTTACATCCAGTTTTGATTAAATTGTAAGTGTTATGCTTGTAGGATTTACTCTTTTTGTCTCGCCCACCAAAGATGAAGGCGAGACTCAGGGAACCATATGTCGTCCGTCGTCCTTCCGTTACAAACCTTATGACACATAACTCCACAACCGTATGTCACTTTTCAACCAAACTTAGATGAGGGTATCAAATTTTACCTTTCTAACCAATATCTACAAAAATTTCAAAAATATAATTAATTTCTTATTCATTTTCTTTTCAAATTTCATTTTTTTGAAATTCTTATGTATTTTCCTGTCTTTTCAAACTTTTGTTGATTTTATTGTTTTTTCAATGAACATAGTCAGGAACTCTTAAGATCATAAGCAGCATAAAGTAAATCAATTCAGACTAGCAAAACTAAAAATAATCAGACATGTACACTTGTGATTTTGGTTGAAAACACAATTTGCATAGACTTTGTACACAAAATCACGTTTTTGAACAATTTTGGGTCTGACATGCACTTACATAATGTTGCGTGATTTCGGAACCGCATACCCGGGTGACGCAAAACTGGTCTCAAAAGTTGCGCAAGACTTGATAATAAGAAGTCAGCGAGTAGCAAAGTCAAAAAATTTCGCGCGAATCGCCTGGATAGGGTTAAGCGCTATATTAATGTTACTATTATTATCAGTTCAACTCATTTCAATTTAGCAAAATTCTAGTCATACATGTATCATATGATTTACTCTTCATTTAAACTATACTCTCATTTCAAAATTACTTTTTAGGACCCAACTCCTATTCAAAGACAAGCCATTCCAATTGGTCTCCAGAATCGTGATGTTATAGGTGTTGCTGAGACTGGTTCTGGGAAGACTGCTGCTTTTCTTATTCCTCTTCTGGTATGGATCACTACCTTGCCAAAGATTGAAAGGTGAGCTAAATTGAGTTTTATTTTACATTTAGAATAATGTAAGACTGGATCAATGGTAATAATTACTTCAACACAAGTCAATATCATGTTGTAATATTTACCATAATATGAAATCTTATTGGAATGGTTAGCTGAGTACATACAATGTATTGTTCTTTTTAGCAAAATAGATGTGAGTTAATAGCTTTCTTGAATAATTCAGGAGGCTGAGGAGGCTGTCTTCACAGTAGAAGGGAGGAGCTTTGCAGCAACCACAGGGAAGGATGTTTCACCTGCTTGAAAGGTGCTGAATGAACCAGATTGATGAAGATGAACGAGTAGTATGAACTTGAGAGTGATGAATAAAGATGTTATCAATGTATTCTGGACTTCAGTGATTTAGAGACTTGAAAACTAGTAGCATCCCTGAAATAATGTAGCACAGGCAGGTTTTTTAAGTGGCACATAAAGAGTTAAAGGACAAGTCCACTCAACAAGAAGTTGATTTGAAAGAAAAAAGAAAAATCCAACAAGCATAACAATGAAAATTTCATCCAAATAGGATGTGAAATAAGAAAGTTATGACATTCTAAATTTTCGCTTAATTTCACAAAGCAGTTATATGCACATCCTGGTTGGTATGCAAATGAGAATACCGATGACATCATTCACTCACTATTTCTTTTGTATTTTATTAAGTGAAATATGAAATATTGTAATTTTCTCCTCATTGTCAAGTGAAACAATGATCAATACCTCTCTGAACATGTGTAATTACCATTGTTTAATACTATATTGTTCAGTCAAGCTGGTCCTTATTGTCAAATCTCTAAAAAATAAAATTTTGTATGATTCAAACAATAAAAAAACAAGAAATAGTAAGTGAGGGACATCATCAACTGTCTTATTTGCATTTCACTAATTTGTGCATATCACTGTTTTGTGAAAAATAAGCGAAACTTGAAAAAGTCATAACTTTCTTATTTTACATCCAGTTTTGATGAAATTTTCAGGGTTATGCTAGTTTGATTTTTCTCTATTTATTCAAATCAACATGTTTCTGGACTGGACTTGACCTTTAAGAGATACAAGTCAGAACTACTACACTATAATAATGCTTCTCTTCTGTTAATTGTTAGAGATGATGATGCTGATCAAGGACCCTATGCCATCATCCTAGCCCCAACACGTGAACTTGCACAACAAATAGAAGAAGAAACTATTAAATTTGGTAAACCTCTCGGCATCAGGACCGTTTCCATCATCGGCGGTATCTCACGTGAAGATCAAGGATTCAAGCTCCGCCTTGGATGTGAAATCGTCATAGCAACACCAGGACGTCTCATTGATGTTCTTGAGAATAGATACCTTGTTCTTGGTCAGTGTACCTACGTTGTTCTTGATGAGGTGAGTCTCGATACCTTGCTTTTGATCAGTGTACTAGAATGTTGTTCTTGATGAAGTGAATTTAGCTACTTTGTTCTATACTGTTCTGACACGTAGTTGTGCTGATGAGGTGAGTTTAGCCAAATTGTTCTTGATCAGTGTACCTACGTCGTTCTTGATGAGGTGAGTTTAGATACCTTGTTCTTGACAGTGTATACTGTACTCCTATTGTTTTGTTGAGATGAGTTCACCTACATGTAAATGTACATGTACCTTGTTCTTGATCAGTGTCCCTATGCTATTCTTGATGAGATGAGCGCTCTACCAGCTGCATTTCTTATCAGATCATCTTCAAATGTGGCATGAAGGTCCATTACGGTGAGGCAAAGCCGCCTATTGATTTTGGTGTGGGAGGAGACATCGATGCCATGGTAACGAGTTTTTGTGGAAATAGCAGAGATGTCCTTGTGAGCGCTCTACCAGCTGCATTTTTTCCTCTGATCATCTTCAAATGTGGCATGAAGGTCCATTATGGTTAGGCAAAGTAGCCTTTTGATTTTGGTGTGCGCGGAGACATCGTTGCCATGGTAACAAGAGTTTTTTGTGGAATAGCAGAGATGTCCTTGTGAACGCTCTACCAGCTGCATTCCTTCTCTCATCATCTTCAAATGTTGCATGAAGGTCCATTGTGATGAAACAAAGCTGCCTATTGATTTTAGTGTGGGAGGAGACATCGTTGCCATGGTAACAAGGTTTTGTGGAAATAGCAGATGTCCTTGTGAGCGCTCTACCAGCTTCATTTCTTTTCCGATCATCTTCAAATGTGGCATGTAGGTCCATTGTGGTAAAACAAAGCCGCCTATTGAGTTTGGTGTGAGAGGAGACATTGTTGTCATGGTAACAAGAGTTTTTGTTGAAGAAGCATAGATGTCCTTGTGAGCGCTATACCAGCTGCAGTACTTCTCCGATCATGTTCAAATGTGGCATGTAGGTCCATTATAGTGTGGTTTGGTACATGTATGTATTCCGTAGGACTTTTTGCCAAAATTGATTTTTGGGTTGTTTTGGCTTCATTGGGGTCCCTTAAGACTAAAAAATGATGGGTTTTAAATTTTCAGACCCTTCCTTCCCTTCGTGGGGGTCCTTTTTGGCGCTATATTGGCCTGTACAAAGCCCAATAGGATAATCCATTGTTTTCAACCTTATTTCTCACTTTTCTTCACCAATTATATTTTTAAGTTGTCTGAGGTGTACAAGAATGAATATTTGATAATGTTGTGATGTCAATGTTTTTTTCACTTTTACCACATGGGGGCAGACTTCACGAAAAATTCCCCCAAATTGAAAAATATTACCCCCAAAATGTAATTTTCCCCCTTTTTGGCACAAGAATTAAGACAAAAAGATTACAAAATGAAATAAATAGAATCAGGTGTATTAGCAATATTGCGACTGGTTAACAAAATACATCTAGAATGCTTTATCTAAAGATTTCCAGTTAGATGACCATCCTATATACCAACTATATCCCCCCCCCCTCCACTGACTGGCATGAATAACAATAATATGCATTTATATAGCGCAAAAACTATATATATTCTATTGCACTGCAAGAGCTTCCTAGGTGCTATACATACTATCGGAATAGATACACTGTAGGTTTTTAATTTTATCTTGAAATTATGTAAGTTTGTTGAATTCCTAATGTTGAGGGGAAGTTTGTTCCATAGTTGTGGGGCTGACATCAGAAATGACCTATCTCCTAGTGTTGCTTTAGTCTTGTGTGGGGGTATGTTGCACCCACAAATGTAATAACGCCCACAAATGTAATAACGCCCACAAATGTAATAACACTTTACCCACAAATGTAATAACGCCCACAAATGTAATAACACTTTACCCACAAATGTAATAATTTTTGATCGCCCACAAATGTAATAATGACTTTACCCACAAATGTAATAAATTTGAAGGGATTTGGGGCAAATCCGTTCTAAACTAAAATCCTATAGTAATGCGTTCATATAGCACAAGAGTGCAAAGTCTTTTTTTCAGACCGGGTTAATAAAACATCAAAATACAAGTCCAAAGTCTTTTTCCAGACCCGGTTGTTTCAAAAATTATAATATAAATACAAAGTCTTTTTTCCAGACCCGGTTGTTTAAAAAAATATAATAAAAGTCCAAAGTCTTTTTTTCCAGACCCGGTTGATTAAAAAATTGTGATAAAAGTCCAAAGTCTTTTTTCCAGACCCGGTTGTTTCAAGAATTTTAATAAGTCCAAAGTCTTTTTCCAGACCCAGTTATTTCAAAATTTATAATATAAGTCCAAACTAAGATACGATAATGATATTCCTGTGGAAAAAATGGGAATCGAGCTTAGTCTTGTCTCCAGACCCAGTTAATTAAAACTGGTGGAATTAATGTCTTTGTTGTTGTTTCAACTTATACGGTGTATATTGTGAATATATGCACTAAGAGTAAATTGAGAATCAAGCGTAGTCTTTTCTCCAGACCCGGTTACCTGTTATTTAAACATTATGAATAACAGTTTAAAACAGTATAAAGACCTCATAATCTTATTAATGCTGGATATAGCGAAGTCTTTCAGCCCGACCAATTTTTTTCTTAAAAAAACCCGCTAATATTAAGAATTATAAAAAAATCAAAGTCTAAGACCAAACAAACCTTCAACCTAAGAACCTGTTTTAAAAGAGGTTTAGAGTGTTGTCTTTATTCCAGACCTAAAACAGTTACGAAAAAAAATATTCTAACATAAGACCTTATATTCTTATTCTCGTGGAATAACACGAGTTTTAAAACGTACTCTTTCCTCCAGACCCGGCTATTAAAAAAAAGAAACTGAAAAACTTCAAATCTAAGACCAAATTTCCAAAGTTTCACCCAGTAAAAATATGTCTTTTTTTAAATACTACTACTACCCCTACAAAACATTGTAACAACGCGTGGGTAAAGCAGACATCCTTTCTCCAGACTTGGTTACTATTTGAAAAATAAAATAGTTTTTACAAATATTCTAAAACGAATACCCAATAATCTAATTACTGTGGAACAACGTGAAGACCGATTGTCGAAGATCGACTTTCCTCCAGACACAATTATTTCAGGAATAAAAAAAATCAATAAAACTCAACCCCCAACAACGAATCTAAGAACCAACGATCCTCCAAATTAAGACCATGCATGTAGAAAAGCACATGTTTAGAGCGTTGTCTTTATTCCAGACCCGGTGATTTAAACATGATTTAAACAATCCTAAAAACAAAAGACTCATATTCTTATTCTTGTGGAATATTATGCTTAGTCTTTCGTCTGGACCCGGTTATTTAAAAGATAAAGAAATATTGAAAAAAAAATGACAGCTGAGACCAATCTTCAAAATTAAACCCACTTAAAATGCTTGGGCTTAGAGTGTTGTCTTTACCCCTCACCGACGTATATTATAATTTTTGGAACGACCAGGTCTGAAAAAAGACTTTGGACTTGCATTATAATTTTCGAATTAACCGGGTCTGGAAAAAAGACTTTGGACGTATATTATAATTTTGAAACAACCGGGTCTGGTAAAAAGACTTTGGACGTATATTATAATTTTGAAAAACCGGGTCTGGAAAAAGACTTGGACTTGTACTGTAATATTTCATTAACCGGGTCTGGAAAAAAGACTTTGAACTTTTGTGCTATATATATGAACGCATTACTATAGGATATTAGTTTAGAACGAATTCGCCAAAAATCACTTCAAATTTATTACATATGTGGGTAAAGTCATTATCACATTTGTGGGTAAAGTGCATTATTACATTTGTGGGTAAAGTGTTATTACATTTGTGGGCGTTATTACATTTGTGGGTAAAGTGTTATTACATTTGTGGGCGATCAAAAATTATTACATTTGTGGGTAAAGTGTTATTACATTTGTGGGCGTTATTACATTTGTGGGTAAAGTGTTATTACATTTGTGGGCGTTATTACATTTGTGGGCGATTATTACATTTGTGGGTGTAACAGGGTACTTGTAGTGTATCTTGTGAGATACGTAGATGATGGTCATGAGATCGGGATTTCAATTTCAAGAGATCTGAGATGTAACTTGGGGCCTGACCATTAAGACCTTAAAAACTATCATTAGGATCTTAAATGTGATTATTTGCCGGACAGGTAGCCAGTGTAATTCTCTCAATAATGGGGTGACAGGAGAGAATTTGGGAAGACAACATATCAAATGTGCACATGTGTTTTGCACTCTCTGCAGTTTGCTTATTTGAGAATCGGGTAATCCATAGAGAACACTATTGCAATAATCCAATTTACTTGTGATACAAGCATGAACAATAGTTTTCATGGTGTCTTGATCAAAAAATTTGCGGATACGTCTCACGTTATAGATCATAAAATAAGCGGATTTACAAACATTGTTGTTTTGTGATTCCATGCTTAAGTGGGTATCAAAGACTACACCAAGGTTTCTGGCTTTATCTGATGGAGTTATAACCGAATCGTCAACAGTTAAAGGGATCATTTAACTTTGTGAGCAACTGATTTAAAAAAAATCTCAAACTGAGACGAAACATATATATGAGTGTCTGTATTTGTCCTCAAAAACCCTGAAACAGACCACAATATAGGATGAAAAACTCTAATTTAGATACAAGAAGGATTGAGAGTCTCTATTTTTGGTATCAACATGTATATTGAAATCTCCAACTGTCATTAAAGGAACATTGGAAAGTAAGTGACTCTGAATATAGACACGGAATTCTGATATAAAACATGATACAGACATAGGGTGCAATTCTGAGTATGGAGGCCTATATATATATTTATCAAGTATAACTGATATGATTTACATTCAATTCAATTCATGAGATCTGGTACTCAGCAAATTCAAACGATGATTTCTCACCAGCAGATGCTTGCAAGGCATTGATTGTTTCTCTAAAAACTAGTCCAGTTCCCCCACCACGGCGGTTGCATCGAGGGTGATGAATGAACTTATATCCTGGAGGAACAAATTCACTCAGACTTGTAGAGTCACTGTCCGTTAGCCAGGTTTCTGTCATAGGGAGAAGGTTGGCGTTACTGTCACAGATGAAGTCGTATATCAGTGATGATTTGTTCATGGAGCAAAGAAGAAGCTGTTCCGGTGATCATGAGAGTTTTGATTGTCGCAGGCTGTTTCTCCTCTTCCTCTTCTTGTTTTCTTCTGCTGAATTCCATAGTCATGTATGGCGTCCTGAACAGACGACGATAATGGAAAGTTTATGGATCTCCATTGCGAGAGTTCAGTAGGAGAATACTGGATCCTTCGCTGGAGACAGGGGACCCTGTGAGTGATAGATGATCGTACAAGTTCATCACAATTTTCCGGTCCAGGGTTCGGATTTACGTCACCTGCATGAAGCAGCTCTTAGGAGCAAGAATGTCAGCTAGAAACTTTGAGTTATAAGCAAAAGAACTCAAATGTGATACAATCGGATGTAGCGGAATATCAGGTTTTGGATCAGTAGGGCTAGATCCAATTAACTCAATGCAATAGACATCGGTATCCAGAATAACTCTGGCACCCTTTGCCTACTGGCAAATAGAAGACTCGTATTCCTTGAGCGATCTCAAGGCTGTGTGCATACCATGAGTAATGTTGGGTTTGGACGGTTCAGCGGAGGAGAGAATAACATTTATCTCTCTGTGCACATAGCCGTCGGTTTCCAAATCAAGACAACGGATGGAGGATTCCACTTTCGCAATAATCTTTGTAGGAGAACATGCTTCGGGGCCATTTAAAATTTAAGCCCCCTTGTAAGCATCGAACTTTCATTGGAAGTCAGTTTGCACTTAGACAAATTGACGACCAAAGAGCTAAAATGGGCATTCACAGAAACATCCTTACCCTCCGAACTAAATCTTGCGTTTGATCCATTGTGAGAATTCTTTATCTTAATTCATGGTCTACATTGTAATTTAGCAATTGGATAACAAGATACATGTATGACACAGATCTACAGCTGAGATTTGGTTAATAAGCACATCTTGCAATGAAATTATCAATACTTGCTCTAGAATATTTGTTTCCTTCAATATAAGCATGAAGAATATGAGTTGAATAAACATAAGAAGCATCACTCCGTAAAAAGTTAAAATTAATGTTTTGACATCTTTTGGCTTCCTATAGTTATAACCGGACATTAGAATACTGCCATGGCATCAAAATCACACAATCAATCAAATAACAATACTGGTGGGTGTGTATATATTTTTCTCGCATTTGTATAATTTGATCCATACATGTCAGGTATCTAAGCACTTGCTTTGATCCAGCTGGGGCATGGTGGCTTGTCTTGTTCAAAACTCATCTACACTCGACAAAGAATCTTTAGTGGGGTCGAAAATCTGTTTATCTGACGGTCAGTTGAATCGGAGTCGCCCTCCACTAACCTGTCTCTGCGGTCTAGTGGTTACGGCACCAGCGTTCTAAGTTGGGGGCCTGGTTTTGATTCCCGGCAGAGACATTTTTTTCAGCCTCACCAATGTTTCCAAGGGGAAGATAGCACCTTCATTCATTTCTTTCACAATATACAGTGCGTATCAAAAAAAGTTTACACTTTGAAAAAGCCCTAGGAATTCAAAAATATACAACATGTGAGTAATTTTTTCACATATAATCGTGGGTTTAGGTCTCATCTATCCAATGAAAGTAAAAGTTTTGACAGAAAGTTACACTTCAGTGAGCGCTGTCCATTTTTGTAAAGCTCACAGAAAGCCGTTTGTGCAGAAATGCTCTTTTTCACGCTAAGTCAAGGGGAAAGGGCGAAATCAAACATACCCTGCGAAACATTTCTCATACATTTCCCTTGCACTTTTAGTTAATTGAAATAAAACGGATACATTCAAGCATTTTGTAACAATTTTGCCACCCAAATTGAAATTTCAACATTTAGTAAGCACAACATTTACCTTTTTTGTGCCAGCTGGATCTGAGGACATGACTGAATCTCAACAAAAGTTTATATCAGACATCTCCAACATTTTTTCACTGAGTTTTTATCATTTAAAGTGGGTTTACTTTTCATTTTTGTCTCACCTGCGAAGCAGAGTGAGACTATAGGCGCCGCTTTTCCGACGGCAGCGGATCTCAACAAAAGTTTATATCAGACATCTCCAACATTTTTTCACTGAGTTTTTATCATTTAAAGTGGGTTTACTTTTCATTTTTGTCTCACCTGCGAAGCAGAGTGAGACTATAGGCGCCGCTTTTCCGACGGCAGCGGCGACGGCGGCGTCAACATCAAATCTTAACCTGAGGTTCAGTTTTTGAAATGTCATCATAACTTAAAAAATATATGGACCTAGTTCATGAAACTTGGACATAAGGTTAATCAATTATCACTGAACATCCTGCATGAGTTTCACGTCACATGACCAAGGTCAAAGGTCATTTAGGGTCAATGAACTTTGGCCGAATTGGGGATATCTGTTGAATTCCCATCATAACTTTGAAAGTTTATGGATCTGATTCATGAATCTTGGACATAATAGTAATCAAGCATCACTGAACATTTTGTGCAAGTTTCAGGTCTCATGATTAAGGTCAAAGGTCATTTAGGGTCAATGAACTTTGGCCGAATCGGGGGTATCTGTTGAATTACTATCATAACTTTGAAAGTTTATTGGTCTAGTTCATTAAACTTACACATTAGAGTAATCAAGTATCACTGAACATCCTGTGCTCATTTCAGGTCACATGACCAAGGTCAAAGGTCAATGAACTTTGGCCGAATTGGGTGTATCTGTTGAATTACCATCATAACTTTGAAAGTTTATGGATCTGATTCATGAAACTTGTACATAAGAGTAATCAAGTATCACTGAACATCCTGTTCGAGTTTCAGGTCACATGATCAAGGTCAAAGGTCATGTAAGGTCAATGAACTTTGGCCATGTTGGGGTTTTTTGTTGAATAACCATATATCTCTTTAAGTTTATTGGTCTAGTTCATAAAAAGTGGACATAAGAGTAACCATGTATCACTGAACATCTTGTGCGAGTTAGAGTAGTATTCAAAGTCAGCACTGCTGCTGTATTGAACCGCGTGATGCAGGTGAGACGGCCAGAGGCATTCCACTTGTTCATTTAATACATGTACTTGTTTCTCCACACTTTTCCCAAGCTGATTAATGATCAACAAAATGAAAATCAAGCCTAAGCCATTTCATGTAAATCACAACTCAGGGTTAAACAGATATCGTCTCGTTGGCCTCGGTGTGTGGGGAAGTGGGGTGGGGCGCAATGCACTCTTTGAAGTGTTTTGGGCAAGGAAACAAGTTTGAAAAGGTGAAAAATATCTTCAAATCAATTTTACTAGCTAAATTCCACGTTTTCTTCATGATTAAGGTCTAATTTTATTTGCCTAACTATTTCAAAGTTTGTGCAAATCATTTTTCACTAAATTTTCAAAAGTAAATGGTGCTCACTCAAGCAGAAATATTTTTTTACAGTTTTATCGTCATTTGCTTAAATGGATCTGTACCAATGTTAACATGATGTAAAAATCTTCAGGATGTTACAAATGTATAATTTTACAGGATTTTATCGAAGTGTAAACTTTTTTGATACGCACTCTATATATACATATGAATATATATAAATATATTGCGACTGTGTATACCTTAAATTATGGGGAGGGGTTCTGCTCAAATTGCCCCCCCCCCCTTGTCCCTTGGTGAATTTTGTGATGTGTTTTCACAGATTCCCTCCAGTTGTAGAGTGTTGAGGAAATCAGACAGTTAGCCTGTACAACATCTTCATTTTATGAAATGATTAATATTCAAGCTTTATTTTAAATGAACAGAACTTTATTTCCGGATCATTTGCTGTGATTGAGGGAACAAATTACAGAGCAGATGATAAGCTCTTCACAGATGTGATTTTTTTTTCGAAATTCAGGTACAATCGGCTAAATAATTTTTTGTCTGTCTCGCCTGCATAGCAGAGCGAGATTATAGGCGCCGCTTTCCGACGACGGCGGCGTCAACATCAAATCTTAACCTAAGGTTAAGTTTTGAAATGACATCATAACTTAGAAAGTATATGGACCTAGGTCATGAAACTTGGACATAAGGTTAATCAAGTATTACTGGACATCCTGCCTGAGTTTCAGGTCACATGACCAAGGTCAAAGGTCATTTAGGGTCAATGAACTTTGGGCAAGTTGGGGGTATTTGTTGAATCACCATCATAACTTTGAAAATTTATGGATCTTGTTCATGAAACTTAGACATTAGTTTAATCAAGTACCACTGAATATCCTGTACAAGATTCAGGTCACATGACCATAGTCAATGGTCATTTAAGGTCAATGAACTTTGGCAGGTTGGGGGTATTTGTTAAATTACCATGCTAATTCTGAAAGTTTATGGATCTAGTTCATAAAACTTGGACATGAGAGTAATCAAGTATCACTGAACATCCTGTATGAGTGTCAGGTCACGTGACCATGGTCAAAGGTCATTAAAGGTCAATGAACTTTTGGCCGTGTTGGGGGTATTTGTTGAATTACCACCCTAACTCTGAAAGTTTATGGATCTAGTTCATAAAACTTGGGATATAAGAGTAATCAAGTATCATTGAACATCCCCTGTGAGTTTCAGGTCACAAAACCAAGGTCAAAGGTCAGTTAAGGTCAATAAACTTAGGCCATGTTGGGGTAATTGTTGAATTGCCATCATAATTTTGAAAGTTTATGGATAGAGTGAATGAAATGTGGACATGCGTGTAGTTGACAAGTCTTAGTCACAGCTCAAATGTCATTTATGGTCAATAAACGTGGTATTATGTCATTATATGAATGGTGTTTTTGTGAATGATTATTTTATAGTAGTTTTTGTCACAAAACCAAGGTCAAAGGTCAGTTAAGATCAATAAACTTAAGCCATGTTGGGGTAATTGTTGAATTGCCATCATAACTTTGAAAGTTTATGGATAGAGTGAATGAAATGTGGACATGGGTGTAGTTGACAAGTCTTAGTCACTGCTCAAATGTCATTTATGGTCAATAAATGTGGTATTATGTCATTATGTGAATGGTGTTTTTGTGAATGATTATTTTATAGTAGTTTTTGTCTCACCTGCATAGCAGAGTGAGACTATAGGCGCCCCTTTTCCGACGGCGGCGGCGGCGTCATCAACATCAAATCTTAACTTAAGGTTAAGTTTTTGAAATGACATCATAACTTAGAAAGTATATGAACCTAGTTCATGAAACTTGGCCATAAGGTTAATCAAGTATTACTGAACATCCTATTAGAGTTTCATGTCACATGACCAAGGTCAAAGGTCATTTAGAGTCAATGAACTTATACCATGTTGGAGGAATCATCATCAAAATCTTAACCTGAGGTTAAGTTTTTGAAATGTCATAACTTTGATAGTTTATGGATCTGATTCATGAAACTTGGACATAATAGTAATCAAGCATCACTGAACATCTTGCATGAGTTTTATGTCACATGACCAAGGTCAAAGGTCATTTAGGGTCAATGAACTTTGGCCGAATTGGGGATATCTGTTGAATTACCATCATAACTTTGAAAGTTAATGGATTTGATTCATGAAACTTGGACATAAGAGTAATCAAGTATTACTGAACATCCTGCTTGAGTTTCACATCACATGATCAAAGTCATACATGTAGGTCATGTAAGGTCAATGAACTTTGGCCATTTTGGGGTTTTTTGTTGAATAACCATCATATCTCTGTAAGTTTATTGGTCTAGTTCATAAAAAGTGTACATAAGAGTAACCATGTATCACTGAACATCTTGTGCGAGTTAGAGTAGTTTTCAAAGTCAGCACTGCTGTTATATTGAACCGCGTGATGCAGGTGAGACGGCCAGAGGTATTCCACTTTTTAAAGTTAGCACTGCTGCTGCATTAAATCGCGTAATGCAGGCGAGACTGCCAGAGGCGTTCCACTTGTTTTTTGTATCCTTGCTTCAAATTGAGTTTACTCATGCATAAATGAATAATCATCCAAGTTATATAAGATGAAAGAGGAGATTCTAAATCATTGGTAGTCTTTGGGTTTTTTTTCTCTGAGATGTACTGTATGTTATCTCCTACTACTTGAATTGAAAGTTCTTTTTTATCAATGAACATTTGATATCTTTCATTTACCCAGGCTGATCGAATGATTGATATGGGTTTTGAACCTGATGTTCAGAAGATTCTTGAATACTTACCAGTGACCAATCAGAAACCAGATACAGAAGAGGCAGAAGATGCTACCAAACTTCTTGCAAACTTTGCCTCAAAGAAGAAATACAGACAGGTGAGCTAAAGGTTTAGTAAACAGAAAGCTTTGACCTATTCACTACTGAGATACACTACCTGGTTGAGTAGATTAAATGCAATGAATGCCAACATGCCATCCCAAACATAATGAGCTAGTTGGAAAGATGTACGAACACTACAAATTTTTCTGATCAAATTTCAACAACTAATCTTGAAGAGTAACTTATAACATTCACTCAAAATAAAAGCATTTCTCTTTGTAACAGCGCAGTAAGCATGCCCACTGCTTGAGTGAAAAGGAAAATCCAAACCATGTTTTCTCTTTACCCAAATGATATTCTGTTCCATTGATTATAAAGATAGTTCTTATATGGAATATATTTTGTTCAAATGAAATAAATCATCATCTTAGAGCTTGTATGGTCTACTTTAGCCCACAATATTATGTTGGTGTCAAATCACTACCTTAGTCACTACACTATCATTTTTAGCTCATCCGGCCCGAAGGGCAAGATGAGCTTATGCCGTGGCGTCCGTCGTCTGTTGTCCGTCCACAATTTCAAAATGCTACTTCTTCGCCATTTCAAGTCCGATTTCAATTCTGTTTGCTTTAAATGATAGGACTAGGTGGGGGATTCAAAACTTCTACACAGAATTTTGAAATTCATTAAATATGCTAATTTATGCGCATTTTTCAAGTTCACAAAAAATTCTTCTTTATTTGTTGACCCATTTTTGCTTCCATCTGGTAGACCTTCATGAGGTTCACCAAACTTCTACACAGAATTTTGAAATTTTGACCAGAACAATTTCTATGGTAATTTATGCTAAATTAATTCATGCAAATTTTTAAAAATTCACATCAAATGCTTTTTCTTCTTTGTTGACCGATTTTGATTTTTTTTTTCCATCTGGTAGAACTTTATGAGGTTCACCATACTTAACACAGAATTTTTGAAATTTTCAGTAGAAAACTATGCAAAATTTATTCAGAAATCACAGAAAATGCCTCTTCATTTGTTGACCGATTTTGATTTTTTTTCTTCCATCTGGTAGAACTTCATGAGGTTCACCAAACTCCTACACAGAATTTTGAAATTTTCAGTAGAAAATTATATATGCTAATTTATGCAAAATTTATTCAGAAATCACAGAAAATGCCTCTTGCTTTATTTGTTGACAGATTTTGATTTTTTTTCTTCCATCTGGTAGAGCTGCATGAGGTTCAAACTTGTACAAAAAATTTTGAAATTTTGTCTGGAAAATTATCTATGCTAATTTATGCAAAATTCATTCATAAATAAAAAAAAAATGTATTTTCTTTATTTGTTTGTCAATTTCAATTTTGTTTGCTTAATATGATAGCTCAAGATGGTGATACAAAATTTCAACACAGAATTTTGAAATTCATTAGATATGCTAATTTATTCATATATTTTCAAAACTCACAAAAATTACTTATTTAGTTGATTGATTTAGATTATTTTTGTTCCATCTGAGAGCTACATGAGGTTCACCAAGGTTCTACACAGAGTTAAGAAATTATGACTAGAAAGTTATTTATGCTTAATTTTTATGAAATTTGTTCGTAGATGCTTCTATGTCATTTCTTCATCAATTTCAATTTTATATCCTCAATTTATGTCACCAGTATGATTCACTGGTGTCAACTAGGCTAAAATTAAAATTGTGTTAGATTTCGTTGCGAGATGCCAGATGAGCTCCACATCATTGATGTGCTAGTTCATTATGCTATAGATTGAAAAATGTGTGTAATACTAAATAATATTTCCTATTTTATTAAACCAGACTGTGATGTTCACGGCCACCATGCCTACGGCTGTAGAGCGTGTAGCACGATCTTACTTGCGCCGACCTGCAGTGGTATACATTGGTTCAGTTGGCAAACCTGTTGAGAGTGTACAACAAATAGTTTACATGACAACCAATCAAGAGAAGAGACATAAACTAATACAGCTTCTTGAGAAGGGTATAGATCCTCCTGTACTTATCTTTGTCAATCAGAAGAAGGGTGTTGATGTCCTTGCAAAGAGCTTAGAAAAGATGGGCGTAAGTTGATATCCATTGCTTCTTCCGTTCTTACACTTATCTCATTAGTTTGGGGAATGGCGTATTTAAAAGCATTCTCAGGGCTGAAAATTGTATCAAAATAAATGTAATAAAACACTGAAAATTTCATTAAAATCTGATAACAAATAACAAAGTTCTTGAGTCTTAAAGATTAACAACATTTTTTAAATCATTTATATGCACATCCTCATGAATATGCAATAGGTAGGCTGATGATGTCATATCCCCATTTTTTCTTCTTAGGCCTATTCCATGGAAGCATGAATATTTTTATATTGTCATGTATATGTGTATGAAATATATCTGTGGTAACAAAATAGGGTATACATTACATCAGTTTTTTTATTTTTTTTGTTCTTGGACAAAATTTGAATAAATATGACTTCATGATAATAATATTAATAAGAGAGTGAGGATATGACATCATCAGCATGCTCATTCCATATTCATGAAGACATGCATAAAACTGTTTTACCAAAACAATTCAAAACTTTAACCTTACAAGAACCAGGTTGTTTGGACCCATCTCACAGCCGGGAAGGGCCAGATTCCGCTCAATCAGTTCAATCAGTAAAATTTGAAATTATGATACATTCAATTTATGAATTTTGGCTAAATACACAGTTTGCATTGAATGTGTACATGAATTCACATTTTTGAGCTGTTTTGGGTCAAACCTGCACTTACATGTACATAATGTTGCATAATTTCGTAATCGCTTATCCAGGCATCATAAATTTGGTCTCAAAAGTTGTGCGAGATTTCAAAGTAAAAAGTCAGCGAGCAGCGCGGTTGAAAAATTTTGCACTGCAGACTTTATCGTGAAAAATGTAGAGGGGGAGGATTCCTCCCCCAGGCCTTATAGGGTTAATATGTTTTAACTTAGTTATTCCTTAGGGATTATGAAACTTTCAATGTTTTTTTTAATGATTTAACTTAATAAATTTGTTCAAATCTTAATACTTCCCCTTTAGTTGTAATAAGATTGGGCTTTTTGAGATATATTGAGGATTGTGGGGAGGGGGGTGAGGCACAAAAAAAAATATTGGTTGTCCTCGGCAGACCGTTCAATTTTTTTAAAATCCAATATTGGCCAAACTTATGTCAAATCAATGACAAAATGGGGAAAAAAAACCTTCCCAAAAAGTTACAGAAATTTCACATTTTACGTCTTTATATTCATTAAATGGCGATCTGAAAACAAAAAGAAAACAGACTGGAGATAGAACATTCACTGTTGCATCCTCAATGGAATGGAACAAGCTCCCTCTTGCAATAAGACAATCCCCAACAATCAAGTCTTTTAAGAAGTCACTTAAAACTCTCTTGTTCTAAGCAATTGCCTTCATTTAATATGTCATTCTGATTTTTGTTTGTATCTTTTATATGTTAATTGAAATTGTGAGCGCTTTGGGCCATTTGGGAAAAGCGCGTTATAGATATTGAGTATTATTATTATTTTCCGTATTTCCTTGATTTTAATTGGAGGTTAGTTGGAAACTACCGAAAAAGTAAGAATATTCACCTTTTTCGAGTCAGAAAGATCAATTTATGATGGTACACTAGGTAAATATTGTAGTCCCACATGAATGTAGAATGTTTAAATAACATTTGACTTTCCAAAAAAATTGTCTTGCATTTCCATTCCAAACACCACTGCCTGGTCATTTACTCAATTTTATTCCTACAGTATTCAATGAGATTCATTATAAAGATTTTTCTCCTTGATAACTAGTTCAATGCAACTACTCTTCATGGAGGTAAGAGTCAAGAGCAGCGTGAGTATGCCCTGGCATCCCTGAAAGCAGGATTGAAGGATATCTTAGTAGCAACGGATGTAGCTGGTCGTGGTATTGACATCAGGAATGTTTCTCTCGTCATTAACTTTGATATGGCCAAGAATATTGAAGGTAAGATCACAAACACAATACTATTTTATCTATTCTTAGGTGCAATATCAAGCTGCTGTTTCCAGCTCAATATACATTCAAGGAATTAAAGATGATGATAATATTAATAATATTAAGAATAATTGTTATTGGATATGGGTCCATCTGGTTGGGTAAAAAAAATTACAAGATGTCCAGTAATGTAATTTCAGTGAAGTACAATTCAAATGTTGCTCAGATTTGGTGTGAGGAAGGTCTCCTCCCATTCATGTTTGATCTTGAAATCTTTTCTGGATTTGTTGTAGTTCAACTCAACTTTTTACCAACATTAGATGGACATCACATTGACTTTTTGGTATACTTTTTCAAATTTTTCTTGCTCTCTCATGCATAAATGAGGAATCATGCAAGTCATACCACATGAAAGAGGTTTTAACATGCAAATGCAAGTTTTAACATGCAAATGCATTACTTCGCCATGTGCATTTATTTTTTTACAGCTGATCCACTCACTGCCTATTAATTAAACCAAAATGGTTCTAGAAATTATTTTCATTGTGAAATAAGCCTTGTGGCATCTGATATTAATCGTTGTAATTCCCTGAATTACTGCAATGTTTGGTTAAAATATCCAGCAAAAGAAAAAGGAGTGTACCACATTCAAAATTTGACTTGCAAACTCAACCCATATTTTTGCCACCATTTTTTGTCTCACCTGCATAGCAGAGTGAGACTATAGGTGCCGCTTTTCCGACGGCGGCGGTGTCAACACCAAATCTTAACCTAAGGTTAAGATTTTCAAATAACGGCATATCTTAGAAAATATATGGATCTAGTTCATGAAACTTGGCCATAAGGTTAATCAAGTATTACTGAACATCCTGCTTGAGTTTCACGTCACATGACCAAAGTCATAGGTCATTTAAGGTCAATGAACTTTGGCCAAGTTGGGGGTATTTGTTAAATTACCATCATAACTTTGAAAGTTCATTGGTTTAGTTCATAAAACTTGGACATAAAGAGTAATCAAGTATCACTGAACATCCTGTGCGCATTTCAGGTCACATGACCAAGGTCAAAGGTCAATGAACTTTGGCCATAATTTGGGTATCTGTGAGTGTTGAATTGCCATCATAACTTCGAAAGTTTATGAATATGAGTCATAAAACTTGGACATAAGAGTAATCAAGTATCACTGAACACCCTGTGCAAGTTTCGCATCACATGATCAAGGTCAAAGGTCATGTAAGGTCATTGAAATTTGGCCATTTTAGAGGTAATTATTAGATTGCTGTCATTACTCTCAAATTTTATAGATATAGTGTATAAAATGTGGATATAGGGGTAATCAAGTTTCACTGACAAGTTTTAGGTCACATGATCAAGATCAAATGTCAATGAACGTAGTATTGTTTAATTATATGAATGGTGTTTTTTGTGAATAATTATTTGATAGTAGTTTTCAAAGTCAGCACTGCTGCTATATTGAATCGCGTGATACAGGTGAGACTGCCTATCTAGGCCGGGATATTTTGGGAATTCATATGGCTTTGAAGGGGGGGGGGCTCCCAGGCCCCCCTCCCCCCTTTGAGGTCTCGACCACGTGATCGCGCCAATAATTGGCACACAGGTTTTTCAGGTCAATGTTAAAGTTTACATGCAAGACTCTCTTATGACACCTAACTCCGCAACCGTAGGTAACTTTTCAACCAAACTTGGGTGATAGATGGACTTGGGGGACCTGCATGTTGTGCTGCAGCCGGAGGTCACATGTTAAGATCAAAGGTCATTTACAGGTCAACGTTAAAGTTTACATGCAAGACTCTCTTATGACACCTAACTCCGCAACCGTAAGTTACTTTTCAACCAAACTTGGATGGTAAGTGGACCTGGGGGACCTGCATGTTATGCTGCAGTCAGAGGTCAAATGGTAAGGTCAAAAGTCATTTTCAGGTCAACGTTAAAGGTTACATGTAAGACTTTTATGACACCTAACTTCGTAACGGTAAATCACTTTTCAACCAAACTTTGATGGTAGATTTACTTAGGGGACCTGCATGCTATGAAGTGTTGGGAGGTCACATGGTATGGTGAAAGTTCATTTTGAGGTCAACATTAAACCTTATGTGCAAGACTTATGACAAGTGTTATTCCATCGCAGTCATTTCGCAATGAAGTTTTGATACAATTCTGTTGCATGCCCTTGCAAATCACAATATTTCTGCTTATTTTCATAAGTGGGCAAGACACAAAATCGCTTTTGCCTTGTTTTTTAAGAAAACAAAATTGAAGAATATGTATGATGATGAAGAGTCGAATTGACTGGTTGCCAAATAATAAGAAGACCCCCCTCCCCCCATTGTTAGAGTGATTGTTCCCATGGAAATGTGCTGTATTCACTTTGAGTTATACAGCAAGAATATGAAGAATTAAAGGGCCATTGCATTTAACCAACTATATTTTCTGTTTTGTATTGTAACAGATATTTTGTTTACCCTCCCCTAATCTACACCCATCATACAGGGTGAACAAATAGTAACATTTATTGGGTAAATGTTTGTTATCCCCTTTCATACTAGACTACACCCATTGTATAGGGTAAACAAATAGTAACAGTTATTGTGTTAATGTTTGTTTCATGCTAGACTACACCCATCGTATAGGGAGAACAGGAAGAGCTGGTAAGACTGGTACTGCTGTTACCTTCCTAACCCAAGATGACAGCTCTGTATTCTATGACCTTAAGAATGTCTTGATGTCTAGTAACAATTCATCTTGTCCACCTGAGTTAGCAAGCCATCCTGAGGCTCAGAACAAACCTGGTACAATCATGCAGAGGAAACGAAAAGATGAAAAGATATTTGTCTCCTAATGAGTGGAAAGGTCAGCAGACTATTTATTCTTTGGAGATGATTGACAGATGAATCACCACATGACTCTTTACTTTGATCCTGCCTTACATTGTGTGATTGAGTTAGACAGACTCTTAATCAAAATTGCAATAAGATTGTAACTGGAATACACGTAGCTGACTAATACCCCTTTCATATTGCGCTTTTCACCGGCGAAGTTCGCCAGCAAAGGGGAAAGTGTCAAGTATGAAAGGTACACAGGAGAACTTCACTGGTGAACATCTCCACCTCTATAGAGGTGAAAAGGCCAGTATGAAAGCAAACCGGAGAACTTCTCTTTAATGACATCAGAGGTCAATTTTTTCTCTCCCGTAGTCCTGTACCGAGATTCCGCGTGCGATAGTTGCAAGCTCAGCTGAATGCTATGGTCAAGTAGATACCCTCAAATATAATTTTTTTACTAACAATATTTATTAAAAAGCAATTTTTACACGTATAAAAATGTGCTAAAATATAAAAACAAGGTGATATTGTTTGTTTTTCTTGTAATTCTTCCAAAATATGTTGTAATTAGTTTTTTATACCTTTTATAATAGGTAAGAAGTAATGTTTACAATTTTCTCTCATTTGTTCTGCAATCGCCAGTTTACTTTTGCCGGGGAAGAAATGTCAGTGTGAAAGGGTACATTTTTTTCCGCCGGGGAAGTGAGGAATGCGAGGCGGAGAAAAATGAAGAGAGCAGTATGAAGGGGGTATAAGGTGAAGAATTGTTTTACCAATTATAAATATTGATTTTTAGCATTTAAGTATAGAAGAGGCTGGGCCAAATAGGTTGTCAAACTTACTGTGTGACATCACTGTTATTCTCTGCATTTTTTACCTCGCCTTAAGCCCATGAAGATGGGGGGGATGAATCAGCCATGTCTTCTTAGGGTTAAGGCGATAAATCCACCATGCAAATTTTTTTGACCGGGTTGCTCACTGACTTTTTACCTTGTCTTGTGCAACTTTTAAGACCAAAATTGCGACCCCTGGGTACACGGTTCTTTAGGATGGTGGCTGTGTGTTCATTTCCTCGTATTTTTTTTAATGCGAGTGATCCCTAAAAAGACTGCACTATTTCAATGCTCCCTTAACGGGGTTGGGCTGATCTTGGCCACCGATCACATGATCATGACGAAAAATCAGCACACCCGTTGCCCTTGGCATGATTCACAAAATTGTAAGGTCAAATCAAAGAATCTCATTTCTAAATTAATCATGCATATTTTTGCCAAAAATAAAAAAGTTTGCTCTAGTTATCAAAATAAGGACCATAAAATGATAATTTTTGTTCACAGACTCTTTGTAGGATTCTGATCAAATTACTTTAAAGAATTACTTTTTTTAAAATTCAATACCACAATTATTTTTTGTATTTTATTGTTTTCTAAATGTCTTTAAAATATCTTGTTTTTTTTTTTTTTAACATTGTTTTGTCAATGGTGGTTGTCGGGGAATTTGGCCATAAACAAGATGAAATTGAGTTTAATCAGTAGAAAGAGAAATAATGATACATTTACGAACCACGGAGGCGTCAATATCATATCGTAACTACATGTATAAACCTAAGGTTAAGTTTTTGAAATGTCATCATAAGAAATAAGGAAGCGTCAATATCATATCGTAACTACATGTATAAACCTAAGGTTCAGTTTTTGAAATGTCATCATAAGAAGAAAGTAAATGGACTGAAACTTGGACACAATGGTAAGGTCATGTGACCAAGGTAAAATGTCATTTAGGGTCAATGAACTTAGACCATGTTGGGGAATTAAATTCTTAAATGAAGGTTAAGTTTTGAAATGTCATAACTTAGAAATTATGTGGACCTAGTTCATAAAACTTGGACATAAGTGTAATTAATACTGAACATCACAAGTCATTTAGGGTCAATGAACTTTGGCCACGTTGGGGGTATTTGTTAATTTCCATAACTTTAAATGTTTATGGACATAGTTCATAAGACTTGGACATAAGGGTAATCATCTGAGTTTCAGGTCACATGACCAAGGTCAATGGTCATTTAGGGTCAGTGAACTTATTTTATGTTGGGGGAATCAAAACATATTATTAACTAAGTTAATTTTTTGAAATCTCAACTTTGAAAGTATGTGGATAGAGTTAATAAAACTTAGACAAAAGAGTAAGCAAGCAGCAACAGTGAACATCCTGTGTGAGTTTCAGGTCACATGACCAAGGTCAATGAATTTTAGCCATGTTGGGCATACTTGCCAACCATTCCGATTTTGGCGGAATCATCGCAATTTTTTATTGCCAATTCCGCATTACGAATATCAACCCCATAATTCCGATTTTCATTAATTTTTACATTGATAATATTGAAAAAACGGCTGGAGCGAAGGTTAGACCAATCTGAAGCTTGCGGACACCTGGGGCGGTATTCTGAACATTGTCTTTACTCCATATTTTATCTTATCACAGAGATATGACAAAATCGGTATTCTGGTGGATGTCATAACTTTTGTCACAAAAATTGTCATAAATTTTGTTTCTTCTCTTTAGCGCGCACCAAAAATACGCGGCTTTAAATGCGCGTAATCCTTTTATACAAGCAAAAGATATGACAAAAGTTATGACAAGGGGATAGCAGTCATAAATTTTGTCATATCTTTTAGTACCAAATATCCCGATAACCTGCCGACTGAATATCAAGCAAACAATTATATTATTTAGATTAGATTGTGGTATTAGTTTCACTCATCTTCCATGACAATTTTCAAAATTCTTTTTTCATGCTACAATTAGTTAGGCCCTACATATTTATTCCTCCTTTTTTTCTCTGTTTTCCTTACTTTTATAATTCTCTAAAATTCTTCACAGCTCCCTGTCTCTCTTTGTAATTAAGCGCATCAATATACGCGTAGTTGCATGATGCCAGCAACTGTTTTGGGGATACGCCCTACTTGCCACGGGGCTTTCCTATTGGCTAGAAGGGCTCCAACTGGGAACTAACGATGATTTTGATTGGTTTGCTTCCGAAAAGATGGGTGGGAACTTTGAGAGATATGACAGGGAAAAGACAATGTTCAGAATACCGATTTGTGACAATCATAGCGGTGTCACATCTCGGAGAGAAATTACAAAAGTTATGACAGAGTTACAGAATACCACCCCTGGATATTGCGATATTAGTCGATTTGACATTTTCTGAACCTAGAAATGTTCTTTCCGATGAAGTTTTTTTCTTGATTCTTGTTCCTATGGGGTCCTAGAACAAATTCAGCTTGGTTGCCCAAAGTTGCCGTTTGGGCAATTTTGCTAATTTGCATAAATCAAAAATGGCCGCCAGATGCCATCTTGAAAACCTAACTTTTGAACCCCTGTCCACAAAATGATGAGTAATAACTCGTTTTAGGGGCTTAGAGATGTGTAGAACCGATCTATGTAATCATTTTTGCAATATAAGGTAATCTTCAAGTCAAATCCAAGATGGCCGCCATATGCCATCTTGAAAAAAATTGACTTTTGTTCCCTTTTCCCCAGAATGACGAGTAATACCTCGATTTAGGGGGTTTTGGGTGTGCAGAATCCATTTCTGCTTTCTATTTTGCAAAATAATGTCATCTTCAGGTCAAATCCAAGATGGCCGCCATATGACGCCATCTTGAAATATCAATTGTTGAACCCTTTGCCCCAGATTCATGAATAATAACTATGAGTCATTTGGTATGTTGATTTAATATTCATGCAGTTATTTTGCACAAAGGATAATCTTCAGATCAAATCCAAGATGGCCGCCAACCGCCATCTTGAAAAATTACCGTCCGAGGCTTATACGTGGTAGAACAAATGTAAAGGGATTTCAGTAAGAATACTCATTTCTTTTATTTATTCTCAAGGTCAAGGTGAAGTTACATCTTAGATGTCAGATTTCAACATTAATTGCTCAACTTAGAATGAATCCTCTTTAGGTTTGGGCTATGATCCATTTCGAGTGTATTTTCATTTTTTTAAGGTCCATCCATACCTTTGTACTGAAGAGGCCCATTTGAATTTAAAAGTGTTTTATCAATATTTTTTTCTGAATCAATGTGTCCAATGATTGGTAGGCATCAGTTCGCCTTAAAAGACGATGGTGTAGCGCTAGGCCTTACATTTTCGAGGCCTTTGATCTGCCAATTTAGTATTCCGATTATTTTTTGACGTCTTGACCCTGTACTTAGTAGCTCTCCATAGAATGGCGATTATCATCTACACCTTCATAAGCATGATAAGTGTTAGTGTCTATGCCGGAAAGTTTTATGTCAATTTTACAGGTGTCTTTATAACGGAGGTGTGATCTACTGATGGGGTGAGACCAATCACACAGCTCACCTTACCTTGGCGAATCCAAGAAGGGATTCGCCAAGGTTTTATGCGGCAAACATGCCCCAACCACCTGAGGTGCCTTTGACTAGGGAGCGAGAATAAGTTTTTGATGCCAGCACGTACGCTGAAGGGCCTCTGTATTTTGTCCTGCCATTTTACGTGCATGATACGTCCGAGGCAGCTTACATGGAAGGTGTTTAGCCACTTTTCTTGGTCGGCTTACGTTTTCCAGGACTTACTTCCCTGCAGGAGCTTGGCCATGACTGTGACAGATTTTACAATCCTGATGCTTATATGCTTGTCCTGTGAAAGGGGGCAAGAGACATATAGTCGGTCCAAGGTAGGTGAGGAGTCCACCACAACCAGACGAGTGTGTGCTGTTGATATACATGTCTGGAGGACAGACGGACGTGTCTTGAGTCTATCAGGATTTCTGACTGTCTCAAAGGCTGATGGATGATCCAAACCCCTTACATGCACAGGACGGGCAGCTGTTATGTATGACTAGGTCTTGTACTCCCACTTCTTGAGAGGCAGGAGCGACATCGTTTCCGTAACACATTTCACGAATGAGAACAGTCCTGACCTTGGAACAGTCTTGGATGAGCCTATCTTCTGCAGGAGGCTAACGAGTGCACTCCTGCTGACCAAGTGAATGGCTCTAATCAGGAGGAAAAGTCCAATAATGATTATAAAGGAAGTTAATAAGTAAACTAATTTTTTTAAAAAAAATATGGAGAAATCACTTTTTAATTCAAATAATACTTTAAATTCATTTCACTGGAAAAGTATGGTTGCACAGAAAAAAAAGGATCAGAACTCCCGAAATCATAGCCCAAACCTTGAATGGTTTCATTCTAAAGTAAGCAGTTATTGACGAAATCTATCAACCATCTGACCATCTTAGACATGACTTGACCTCAAACTAAAAATTGAGCGATTAAAAGAAATGAATCATTCTCACTGAAATCCCCTTACATGAGCTCCAATACATAACAACAACCTTATTAGGGAGAGCACTTCTTCAAGGTTCAATAGTCTCGGAAGTAGTTTTCTTTTTCTTACTATGGTGTTTAGTGTTCATGTTGGATTATTTTTACCAGGAGATTATCCAGATTGAAAAATTATTAACAGAAATGGAATCAACATACTTAATAACTCACGAAAAGAGGGATTATTCATGATTCTGGGGAAGAAAACTTGAGAATTAATAAAAGAAATGAGTTTTCTTACTGAAATCCCTTTACATTAGTTCTAACACGTATAAGCCTCGGACAATAATTTTTCAAGATGGCGGTTGGCGGCCATCTTGGATTTGATCTGAAGATTATCCTTTATGCAAAATTACAGCATGAATTGAATCAAAATATCAAATGACTACGAATAGAGTTATTTTTCATGATTCTGGGGCAAAGGGTTCAAAAGTTGATATTTCCAGATGGCGTCATACATGTATGGCGGCCATCTTGGATTTGACCTAAAGATAACATATTGCAAAATAGAAAGCAAAAATGGATTCTGCACACCCAAAACCCCCTAAATCGAGGTATTACTCGTCATTCTGGGGCAAAGGGAACAAAAGTCAATTTTTCAAGATGGCATATGGCGACCATCTTGGATTTGACTTGAAGATGACCGTATATTGCGAAAATGATTACAGAAATCGATTCTACACATCTCTAAACCCCTAAAACGAGCTATTACTCATCATTTTGTGGACAGGAACACGAATCAAGAAAAAAACTTCATCGGAAAGAACATTTCTAGGTTGGTTTATTGAGCCTATGAGACTGTCAAATCGACTATATCCCAAATAACATTATTTTTCCACTAACTGAACACACACTCTTGTACGTAGTTTTTCACTTTGCCTATCTCACATGGCGCGCACATTCCAGAAGCGCGTGCAAACACAGCTAGAGCGACAACACATGCAAATTACAATGCATGCTGCGACGTCGCGAGCGTGAGTATACCTCGCTGCTAACCCAGGGAGCTTCGGCCTGTGCCGGGTTACCGACGGGCCAGAGCTCCGTGGGTTAATACCGCGCTGCAAGTGCATACGTGTGCAAACGTAAGATCCAGCGGCATTATCGTGATCCAAGTCCCCGGTGACTCGGATCCACGGACAATTTTTTACAACGTAAAACATGTCCTAACTGTTTCTGCCAACCCACCACCTCCTAGTTGTGTGTGACTTGTCTCTTTTCAGTCTCAACCAAAGATTGTAGAGCGCCGCGTACGCGGCGTTCTACAATCTTTGGTCTTTACTTTATTTGCGTAATAAATCAAAATTGCATCTGCTTCTTTTCAATCTCTATTGCTTTAGTTCGTAAATTAGTACTTTTCATGTAAATAGATCATGATTATTTTCATCTTTTTATGTTTCTCACTATGAAATTTGCTTTATTTCATTTACATTTTTACTAAATAGATCAATAGTCCCTATCCCTCTTCAGTCTCCATTGGTTTATTTCATCTATTCATGATTTACTAAATAAATCAGAATTGCATCTATTTCTTTTCAATCTCCATTGCTTTATTTCGTAGACTAGTACTTTTCATATACATAAATCAGGATTATTTCATCTTTTTATGTTTCTCACACTATCAAATTTGCTTTATTTCGTTTACATTTCTATCTACTAAATAAATCGGTCCCGAGTATATCCCTCTTCAGGCATTGCTTTATTTCGTTTATCCCTAATTTACTAAATAAATCAGAATTGCATCAACTTCTTTTCAGTATATAGCTTCATTTCGTCGTACTTTTTAATTATGCTATATAAATAAATCTCATATGTTTGTCATGATTATGCTTTATTTCGTCTATCACGTTTTTACTAAATTAATCAAATTGCATATCTCCCTCTGAGCTGTCTCCATTGCTTTATGTCGTCAGGTAAAAAGAATATTTGTATAATTACTCCTCGTGATTCAAGTCCCCCTTCATCCGAATTAAACTACTAAGTCACTTGTTGATTTTCGATGATGAATTATTAAGATCGATAGAATTGAATTGAAATAGTATATACTACTCCTCGTGATCCAAGTCCCCTCTCCTAAAAATACAAAACGGCAATTAACCCGTTGATATTCATCTACCCCTCATTTCCCTCCTCTTTAAAACCACTCTGCCACTTTTAGACAGTTTTATAGACATGATTAATTAAAATTTTCGATAATAAGAATCATTAAAATCAATGAAAATCACATTAAAAACACTATTTAACTGTCTAAATACTCCTCGTGATCCGAGTCCCCTTCCCGTGTTGAGTTCGTCCTATTTCCCATAGGAGGGGACTTGGATAACGAGGAGTACTATTACTCGTGATCCAAGTCCCCTCTCCTAAAAATACAAAACGGCAATTAACCCGTTTATATTCATCTACCCCTCATTTCCCTCCTCTTCAAAACCACTCTGCCACTTTTAGACAGTTTAATAGACATGATTAATGAATATTTTCGATAATAAGAATCATTAAAATCAATGAAAATCACATTAAAAACACTATTCAACTGTCTAAATACTCCTCGTGATCCGAGTCCTCTTCCCGTGTTGAGTTCGTCCTATTTCCCATAGAAGACGGCTGCTCTGGGGGGGTTTCGGGGGCAATTCTGGAAAAAAATAATTTTGCCCTATTTTGGCCAATTTTCCATGTCGCGGGTGGGGCGAGAGGGTCGAAAATTCCGCATACATTCGTAATTCCGAAGCTTCGTAATTCCGAAGGTTCGTATTTCCGAAGGTTCGTCAATCCGAAGGTTCGTAATTCCGAAGGTTCGTCAATCCGAAAACGAAATAAGGTTCGTAATTCCGAAGGTTCGTTAATCCGAAAACGAAATAAGGTTCGTTAATCCGAAAAAGAAATGAGGTTCGTAATTCCGAAGGTTCGTCAATCCGAAAACGAAATAAGGTTCGTAATTCCGAAGGTTCGTTAATCCGAAAACGAAATAAGGTTCGTTAATCCGAAAACGAACTAAGGTTCGTTAATCCGAAAACGAAATAAGGTTCGTCAATCCGAAAACGAAATAAGGTTCGTTAATCCGAAAATAAAATAAAGTTCGTATTTCCGAAAATGAGAATAATTCATTTTGGTAACAAAAACGATGTTATCGTTACAAGATTACACGATATTATGCAATGATAGTAATAACGATCGATGATACATGCGTGTGTTGTGGCCAAAAGCATGTATATCATTAAAAATATAGGCGCCCTGATCAAGCATAGGCCGATTTCGATTTTATCTGAGCAATTGCTGCCTAAGCAAATGGTTTAAAGATGCAGGGATCAAGTGTGTTGGTCGCGTGCGAGTAACCTCTAGATAATAGGATTTGTATTGGGGGATGTCATTTTTAATAACAGCTTCTGCTGGTAATAAAAATAATACTAATAATGATCCTTGTGAGATGTTGAAAGCGCGAATCGCAAGCTCAAACTAGTAGACATTTCAAGACGTGAATTGAGCATTCGGAGCATTTTTTGTAATCGTGAGAAAGATGTGTATCTTTCTAAAGAATTAATGCGAGGGCGAGCTGTATACTGACCTGGGGCCCGTTGCATAAATTGCTTTTACAGGAGTTTTTGCCCTGTGCTAAAGTAAATGGCGGAAATCAGACTAACCTTAGTTGTCAGTTTTTACCAGTTTTCTAAGGTAAAAAGTTTTATGCAACAGGCTTCAGAAAGTAATTTTTTAAGGACTGCATTTAGTGACTCATGAATAGAGTATATATCTCACGAACTAAATAATGAGAGCGCGAACCGCAAGCTTAAAATTTGTGATATTCCAACCTGAAAAATGGACATTTTATACTTTTTTTATTTGTAACCAGGAATAGAATGAGTTCCTCAATAAACAATACTTGATGCGAGCGAGAAACGTGAGCCAAACTTTTCCGATTTTCCAAACCTGAAAACTGGACATTCTAAGCATTCTTGTAAAAAAAAATAATAATAATAGCTGGGAGAACAGTTTTCAGAACTGAAGTGGCTTCCCTGGGTAAATAATATCTATATCAATTATCATTCTAGACCTGCATGAAATTTCCAAAAGTTTGAGCACGTGATTCGCTCGCAACATCTCACAAGGATGCCCTTTTAACAGTACTTGACCAAAAAGGCGAATTTTACATAATTTCAGATTGGATTTTTTTCCCCCAAACCGCTTGCTCGCTACGCTCCCAGAAATGAAACGTAAATATATAACTCTAGTGATCACTTAAAAAATTGTGCTCAATTTAATTACTACAAAACACACAACCTCTTTACACAGATGATAATCTCATGGTGAAAATATCCGCTTGCACCAAATTGCCCCTATTGGCCCTTTTTTTTCTTTGCGTCCCCCCCCCCCCCCCGAAAAAATAAAATACGTTCCGCCGCCATTGGTTGAAAAACGCATCGTCTTCATGGCAAACTGCAAAAAGTTCTTAAAATGTCCCCTTTAGATCAGGTCAGAGCTTATATATTTAAAATTTCTGTTCGCGCTTCTTGCTCGCAGTTATTATCTAAATTTAGGTACATAGGCATCTCGTTTTGAAGATCACAAACATATTGCCCATCAAAAAAAATATATAGCTCGCGCTCGCATTATTTAAAAAGGGTTTATCATGTTATTACATATTTACTTTATTTTATAAGTATAAAGCTAATTGACTGTTAGGACTACCCTTTCAAAGAAAAAAAAAACAACTTTAAGCTGCCGATCGAGGAAAATAGGACAGAAAAAAATATTGCCCCCCTATTTGACGAAAGTTGGATCCGCCGGGTGGGAGGCAGGGGGCACTTGCACCCCCAAAATTAAATAAAAAACAGGGAAATTAATATTTTCCAAAATGGGAAAGTTCCTTTTTCAAAAATAAATATGCCGTTTTTTATGTTTTTTCGAAATGAAATACTCTTTTTAAAGTATACAAGTTAAGTTAAGTTTTCAGGCTGGAATATTGCAAATTTTCAGCTTGCACTTCGCACTCTCATATTTGATTGGTGAAATATGCATCCTAAAGAGGTCACTAAATGCTTTCTTTAACAGGTTCCTTTTCTGGTCAGTGTATGTTTAAGCTCGCGTTTTGCGCTCGTGTTAATTCTTTTGTTAGATGCACATCTTTTTAATGACAGCAGAAATCTGCTCGAATTAAAAAAAACTTATTTTAATTTTTTATTTAAATACCCTAAAGTTTTAGCTTGTGATTCACGCTCGCAACACCCCGCAATAATGCCATTTTAAGAATAATTGACCACAAAAAACGTTTTAACAACTTCACCTTTGAATTTGTTTTACCAAGCCGCTCGCTCATTATACTCTCTCCCGAAAAATAAAGCCTAATTATACATTTTGCCATAATAAGAAGTCACTTCAAAAAAGTTTTTCTCTACTTAATCACTATCAAACACAATGACTTCAAGCAGATGATAATCTTAAGGTGAAAATATCACCAAAGTGCCCATTTTGACGTATGAGTTTCATTTTTGGCTTTACCCCCCAACGAAAATTCGTTCAGCCGCCCTTGCCTTCCCATCCTCATAATAATTGAACGGCAACAGTGCCCCCGCCCCCCTCCCCTTGCCTCTGCTTTCACGGTTTTCATTTTTCAGATTAACGAACCTTATTTTGTTTTCGGATTAACGAACCTTATTTCGTTTTCGGATTAACGAACCTTATTTTGTTTTCGGATTACAAACCTTATTTCGTTTTCGGATTAACGAACCTTCGGGAAAACGAACCTTATTTCGTTTTCGGATCAACGAACCTTCGGAACAACGAACCTTATTTCGTTTTCGGATCAACGAACCTTCGGAACAACGAACCTTATTTCGTTTTCGGATTAACGAACCTTCGGAACAACGAACCTTATTTCGTTTTCGGATTAACGAACCTTCGGAACAACGAACCTTATTTTGTTTTCGGATTATCGAACCTTCGGAATAACGAACCGTCGGAATTACGCCACAAATGTTCGGATTAACGAACCCTTTTTCGTTTTCGGATTAACGAACATCGAGGTATAGGCAATTTACGTGTTTCGGAATTACGAACCTTCGGAATAAAGAACCTTCGGAATTACGAAGCTTCGGAATTACGAAGGGTAACCGAAAATTCAAACTCCCTGGATCTTCTTGATTCTCGCTATAATAATGGGGTAGGATGCCAAAACATCCCAGGGAGCGAAGACGGCTGCTCTGGGGGGGTTTCGGGGGCAATTCTGGAAAAAAATAATTTCGCCCTATTTTGGCCAATTTTCCATGTCGCGGGTGGGGCGAGAGGGTCGAAAATTCAAACTCCCTGGATCTTCTTGATTCTCGCTATAATAATGGGGTAGGATGCCAAAACATCCCAGGGAGCGAAGACGGCTGCTCTGGGGGGTTTCGGGGGCAATTCTGGAAAAAAATAATTTTGCCCTATTTTGGCCAATTTTCCATGTCGCAGGTGGGGCGAGAGGGTCGAAAATTCAAACTCCCTGGATCTTCTTGATTCTCGCTATAATAATGGGGTAGGATGCCAAAACATCCCAGGGAGCGAAGACGGCTGCTCTGGGGGGTTTCGGGGCAATTCTGGAAAAAAATAATTTTGCCCTATTTTGGCCAATTTTCCATGTCGCGGGTGGGGCGAGAGGGTCGAAAATTCAAACTCCCTGGATCTTCTTGATTCTCGCTATAATAATGGGGTAGGATGCCAAAACATCCCAGGGAGCGAAGACGGCTGCTCTGGGGGGTTTCGGGGGCAATTCTGGAAAAAAATAATTTTGCCCTATTTTGGCCAATTTTCCATGTCGCGGGTGGGGCGAGAGGGTCGAAAATTCAAACTCCCTGGATCTTCTTGATTCTCGCTATAATAATGGGTAGGATGCCAAAACATCCCAGGGAGCGAAGACGGCTGCTCTGGGGGTTTCGGGGGCAATTCTGGAAAAAAATAATTTTGCCCTATTTTGGCCAATTTTCCATGTCGCGGGTGGGGCGAGAGGGTCGAAAATTCAAACTCCCTGGATCTTCTTGATTCTCGCTATAATAATGGGGTAGGATGCCAAAACATCCCAGGGAGCGAAGACGGCTGCTCTGGGGGGTTTCGGGGGCAATTCTGGAAAAAAATAATTTTGCCCTATTTTGGCCAATTTTCCATGTCGCGGGTGGGGCGAGAGGGTCGAAAATTCAAACTCCCTGGATCTTCTTGATTCTCGCTATAATAATGGGGTAGGATGCCAAAACATCCCAGGGAGCGAAGACGGCTGCTCTGGGGGGGTTTCAGGGGCAATTCTGGAAAAAAATAATTTTGCCCTATTTTGGCCAATTTTCCATGTCGCGGGTGGGGCGAGAGGGTCGAAAATTCAAACTCCCTGGATCTTCTTGATTCTCGCTATAATAATGGGGTAGGATGCCAAAACATCCCAGGGAGCGAAGACGGCTGCTCTGGGGGGTTTCGGGGCAATTCTGGAAAAAAATAATTTTGCCCTATTTTGGCCAATTTTCCATGTCGCGGGTGGGGCGAGAGGGTCGAAAATTCAAACTCCCTGGATCTTCTTGATTCTCGCTATAATAATGGGGTAGGATGCCAAAACATCCCAGGGAGCGAAGACGGCTGCTCTGGGGGGGTTTCGGGGGCAATTCTGGAAAAAAATAATTTTGCCCTATTTTGGCCAATTTTCCATGTCGCGGGTGGGGCGAGAGGGTCGAAAATTCAAACTCCCTGGATCTTCTTGATTCTCGCTATAATAATGGGGTAGGATGCCAAAACATCCCAGGGAGCGAAGACGGCTGCTCTGGGGGGGTTTCGGGGGCAATTCTGGAAAAAAATAATTTTGCCCTATTTTGGCCAATTTTCCATGTCGCGGGTGGGGCGAGAGGGTCGAAAATTCAAACTCCCTGGATCTTCTTGATTCTCGCTATAATAATGGGGTAGGATGCCAAAACATCCCAGGGAGCGAAGACGGCTGCTCTGGGGGGTTTCGGGGCAATTCTGGAAAAAAAAATTTTGCCCTATTTTGGCCAATTTTCCATGTCGCGGGTGGGGCGAGAGGGTCGAAAATTCAAACTCCCTGGATCTTCTTGATTCTCGCTATAATAATGGGGTAGGATGCCAAAACATCCCAGGGAGCGAAGACGGCTGCTCTGGGGGGTTTCGGGGGCAATTCTGGAAAAAAATAATTTTGCCCTATTTTGGCCAATTTTCCATGTCGCGGGTGGGGCGAGAGGGTCGAAAATTCAAACTCCCTGGATCTTCTTGATTCTCGCTATAATAATCGGGTAGGATGCCAAAACATCCCAGGGAGCGAAGACGGCTGCTCTGGGGGGTTTCGGGGGCAATTCTGGAAAAAAATAATTTTGCCCTATTTTGGCCAATTTTCCATGTCGCGGGTGGGGCGAGAGGGTCGAAAATTCAAACTCCCTGGATCTTCTTGATTCTCGCTATAATAATGGGGTAGGATGCCAAAACATCCCAGGGAGCGAAGACGGCTGCTCTGGGGGGTTTCGGGGGCAATTCTGGAAAAAAATAATTTTGCCCTATTTTGGCCAATTTTCCATGTCGCGGGTGGGGCGAGAGGGTCGAAAATTCAAACTCCCTGGATCTTCTTGATTCTCGCTATAATAATGGGGTAGGATGCCAAAACATCCCAGGGAGCGAAGACGGCTGCTCTGGGGGGTTTCGGGGGCAATTCTGGAAAAAAATAATTTTGCCCTATTTTGGCCAATTTTCCATGTCGCGGGTGGGGCGAGAGGGTCGAAAATTCAAACTCCCTGGATCTTCTTGATTCTCGCTATAATAATGGGGTAGGATGCCAAAACATCCCAGGGAGCGAAGACGGCTGCTCTGGGGGGTTTCGGGGGCAATTCTGGAAAAAAATAATTTTGCCCTATTTTGGCCAATTTTCCATGTCGCGGGTGGGGCGAGAGGGTCGAAAATTCAAACTCCCTGGATCTTCTTGATTCTCGCTATAATAATCGGGTAGGATGCCAAAACATCCCAGGGAGCGAAGACGGCTGCTCTGGGGGGGTTTCGGGGGCAATTCTGGAAAAAAATAATTTTGCCCTATTTTGGCCAATTTTCCATGTCGCGGGTGGGCGAGAGGGTCGAAAATTCAAACTCCCTGGATCTTCTTGATTCTCGCTATAATAATCGGGTAGGATGCCAAAACATCCCAGGGAGCGAAGACGGCTGCTCTGGGGGGGTTTCGGGGGCAATTCTGGAAAAAAATAATTTTGCCCTATTTTGGCCAATTTTCCATGTCGCGGGTGGGGCGAGAGGGTCGAAAATTCAAACTCCCTGGATCTTCTTGATTCTCGCTATAATAATCGGGTAGGATGCCAAAACATCCCAGGGAGCGAAGACGGCTGCTCTGGGGGGTTTCGGGGGCAATTCTGGAAAAAAATAATTTTGCCCTATTTTGGCCAATTTTCCATGTCGCGGGTGGGGCGAGAGGGTCGAAAATTCAAACTCCCTGGATCTTCTTGATTCTCGCTATAATAATCGGGTAGGATGCCAAAACATCCCAGGGAGCGAAGACGGCTGCTCTGGGGGGGTTTCGGGGGCAATTCTGGAAAAAAATAATTTTGCCCTATTTTGGCCAATTTTCCATGTCGCGGGTGGGGCGAGAGGGTCGAAAATTCAAACTCCCTGGATCTTCTTGATTCTCGCTATAATAATCGGGTAGGATGCCAAAACATCCCAGGGAGCGAAGACGGCTGCTCTGGGGGGTTTCGGGGGCAATTCTGGAAAAAAATAATTTTGCCCTATTTTGGCCAATTTTCCATGTCGCGGGTGGGGCGAGAGGGTCGAAAATTCAAACTCCCTGGATCTTCTTGATTCTCGCTATAATAATCGGGTAGGATGCCAAAACATCCCAGGGAGCGAAGACGGCTGCTCTGGGGGGGTTTCGGGGGCAATTCTGGAAAAAAATAATTTTGCCCTATTTTGGCCAATTTTCCATGTCGCGGGTGGGGCGAGAGGGTCGAAAATTCAAACTCCCTGGATCTTCTTGATTCTCGCTATAATAATGGGGTAGGATGCCAAAACATCCCAGGGAGCGAAGACGGCTGCTCTGGGGGGTTTCGGGGGCAATTCTGGAAAAAAATAATTTTGCCCTATTTTGGCCAATTTTCCATGTCGCGGGTGGGGCGAGAGGGTCGAAAATTCAAACTCCCTGGATCTTCTTGATTCTCGCTATAATAATCGGGTAGGATGCCAAAACATCCCAGGGAGCGAAGACGGCTGCTCTGGGGGGGTTTCGGGGGCAATTCTGGAAAAAAATAATTTTGCCCTATTTTGGCCAATTTTCCATGTCGCGGGTGGGGCGAGAGGGTCGAAAATTCAAACTCCCTGGATCTTCTTGATTCTCGCTATAATAATCGGGTAGGATGCCAAAACATCCCAGGGAGCGAAGACGGCTGCTCTGGGGGGTTTCGGGGCAATTCTGGAAAAAAATAATTTTGCCCTATTTTGGCCAATTTTCCATGTCGCGGGTGGGGCGAGAGGGTCGAAAATTCAAACTCCCTGGATCTTCTTGATTCTCGCTATAATAATCGGGTAGGATGCCAAAACATCCCAGGGAGCGAAGACGGCTGCTCTGGGGGGTTTCGGGGGCAATTCTGGAAAAAAATAATTTTGCCCTATTTTGGCCAATTTTCCATGTCGCGGGTGGGGCGAGAGGGTCGAAAATTCAAACTCCCTGGATCTTCTTGATTCTCGCTATAATAATCGGGTAGGATGCCAAAACATCCCAGGGAGCGAAGACGGCTGCTCTGGGGGGGTTTCGGGGGCAATTCTGGAAAAAAATAATTTTGCCCTATTTTGGCCAATTTTCCATGTCGCGGGTGGGGCGAGAGGGTCGAAAATTCAAACTCCCTGGATCTTCTTGATTCTCGCTATAATAATCGGGTAGGATGCCAAAACATCCCAGGGAGCGAAGACGGCTGCTCTGGGGGGTTTCGGGGGCAATTCTGGAAAAAAATAATTTTGCCCTATTTTGGCCAATTTTCCATGTCGCGGGTGGGGCGAGAGGGTCGAAAATTCAAACTCCCTGGATCTTCTTGATTCTCGCTATAATAATCGGGTAGGATGCCAAAACATCCCAGGGAGCGAAGACGGCTGCTCTGGGGGGTTTCGGGGGCAATTCTGGAAAAAAATAATTTTGCCCTATTTTGGCCAATTTTCCATGTCGCGGGTGGGGCGAGAGGGTCGAAAATTCAAACTCCCTGGATCTTCTTGATTCTCGCTATAATAATGGGGTAGGATGCCAAAACATCCCAGGGAGCGAAGACGGCTGCTCTGGGGGGGTTTCGGGGGCAATTCTGGAAAAAAATAATTTTGCCCTATTTTGGCCAATTTTCCATGTCGCGGGTGGGGCGAGAGGGTCGAAAATTCAAACTCCCTGGATCTTCTTGATTCTCGCTATAATAATCGGGTAGGATGCCAAAACATCCCAGGGAGCGAAGACGGCTGCTCTGGGGGGGTTTCGGGGGCAATTCTGGAAAAAAATAATTTTGCCCTATTTTGGCCAATTTTCCATGTCGCGGGTGGGGCGAGAGGGTCGAAAATTCAAACTCCCTGGATCTTCTTGATTCTCGCTATAATAATCGGGTAGGATGCCAAAACATCCCAGGGAGCGAAGACGGCTGCTCTGGGGGGGTTTCGGGGGCAATTCTGGAAAAAAATAATTTTGCCCTATTTTGGCCAATTTTCCATGTCGCGGGTGGGGCGAGAGGGTCGAAAATTCAAACTCCCTGGATCTTCTTGATTCTCGCTATAATAATCGGGTAGGATGCCAAAACATCCCAGGGAGCGAAGACGGCTGCTCTGGGGGGGTTTCGGGGGCAATTCTGGAAAAAAATAATTTTGCCCTATTTTGGCCAATTTTCCATGTCGCGGGTGGGGCGAGAGGGTCGAAAATTCAAACTCCCTGGATCTTCTTGATTCTCGCTATAATAATCGGGTAGGATGCCAAAACATCCCAGGGAGCGAAGACGGCTGCTCTGGGGGGGTTTCGGGGGCAATTCTGGAAAAAAATAATTTTGCCCTATTTTGGCCAATTTTCCATGTCGCGGGTGGGGCGAGAGGGTCGAAAATTCAAACTCCCTGGATCTTCTTGATTCTCGCTATAATAATCGGGTAGGATGCCAAAACATCCCAGGGAGCGAAGACGGCTGCTCTGGGGGGTTTCGGGGGCAATTCTGGAAAAAAATAATTTTGCCCTATTTTGGCCAATTTTCCATGTCGCGGGTGGGGCGAGAGGGTCGAAAATTCAAACTCCCTGGATCTTCTTGATTCTCGCTATAATAATCGGGTAGGATGCCAAAACATCCCAGGGAGCGAAGACGGCTGCTCTGGGGGGGTTTCGGGGGCAATTCTGGAAAAAAATAATTTTGCCCTATTTTGGCCAATTTTCCATGTCGCGGGTGGGGCGAGAGGGTCGAAAATTCAAACTCCCTGGATCTTCTTGATTCTCGCTATAATAATCGGGTAGGATGCCAAAACATCCCAGGGAGCGAAGACGGCTGCTCTGGGGGGTTTCGGGGGCAATTCTGGAAAAAAATAATTTTGCCCTATTTTGGCCAATTTTCCATGTCGCGGGTGGGGCGAGAGGGTCGAAAATTCAAACTCCCTGGATCTTCTTGATTCTCGCTATAATAATCGGGTAGGATGCCAAAACATCCCAGGGAGCGAAGACGGCTGCTCTGGGGGGGTTTCGGGGGCAATTCTGGAAAAAAATAATTTTGCCCTATTTTGGCCAATTTTCCATGTCGCGGGTGGGGCGAGAGGGTCGAAAATTCAAACTCCCTGGATCTTCTTGATTCTCGCTATAATAATCGGGTAGGATGCCAAAACATCCCAGGGAGCGAAGACGGCTGCTCTGGGGGGGTTTCGGGGGCAATTCTGGAAAAAAATAATTTTGCCCTATTTTGGCCAATTTTCCATGTCGCGGGTGGGGCGAGAGGGTCGAAAATTCAAACTCCCTGGATCTTCTTGATTCTCGCTATAATAATCGGGTAGGATGCCAAAACATCCCAGGGAGCGAAGACGGCTGCTCTGGGGGGGTTTCGGGGGCAATTCTGGAAAAAAATAATTTTGCCCTATTTTGGCCAATTTTCCATGTCGCGGGTGGGGCGAGAGGGTCGAAAATTCAAACTCCCTGGATCTTCTTGATTCTCGCTATAATAATCGGGTAGGATGCCAAAACATCCCAGGGAGCGAAGACGGCTGCTCTGGGGGGTTTCGGGGGCAATTCTGGAAAAAAATAATTTTGCCCTATTTTGGCCAATTTTCCATGTCGCGGGTGGGGCGAGAGGGTCGAAAATTCAAACTCCCTGGATCTTCTTGATTCTCGCTATAATAATCGGGTAGGATGCCAAAACATCCCAGGGAGCGAAGACGGCTGCTCTGGGGGGGTTTCGGGGGCAATTCTGGAAAAAAATAATTTTGCCCTATTTTGGCCAATTTTCCATGTCGCGGGTGGGGCGAGAGGGTCGAAAATTCAAACTCCCTGGATCTTCTTGATTCTCGCTATAATAATCGGGTAGGATGCCAAAACATCCCAGGGAGCGAAGACGGCTGCTCTGGGGGGGTTTCGGGGGCAATTCTGGAAAAAAATAATTTTGCCCTATTTTGGCCAATTTTCCATGTCGCGGGTGGGGCGAGAGGGTCGAAAATTCAAACTCCCTGGATCTTCTTGATTCTCGCTATAATAATCGGGTAGGATGCCAAAACATCCCAGGGAGCGAAGACGGCTGCTCTGGGGGGTTTCGGGGGCAATTCTGGAAAAAAATAATTTTGCCCTATTTTGGCCAATTTTCCATGTCGCGGGTGGGGCGAGAGGGTCGAAAATTCAAACTCCCTGGATCTTCTTGATTCTCGCTATAATAATCGGGTAGGATGCCAAAACATCCCAGGGAGCGAAGACGGCTGCTCTGGGGGGGTTTCGGGGGCAATTCTGGAAAAAAATAATTTTGCCCTATTTTGGCCAATTTTCCATGTCGCGGGTGGGGCGAGAGGGTCGAAAATTCAAACTCCCTGGATCTTCTTGATTCTCGCTATAATAATCGGGTAGGATGCCAAAACATCCCAGGGAGCGAAGACGGCTGCTCTGGGGGGTTTCGGGGGCAATTCTGGAAAAAAATAATTTTGCCCTATTTTGGCCAATTTTCCATGTCGCGGGTGGGGCGAGAGGGTCGAAAATTCAAACTCCCTGGATCTTCTTGATTCTCGCTATAATAATCGGGTAGGATGCCAAAACATCCCAGGGAGCGAAGACGGCTGCTCTGGGGGGTTTCGGGGGCAATTCTGGAAAAAAATAATTTTGCCCTATTTTGGCCAATTTTCCATGTCGCGGGTGGGGCGAGAGGGTCGAAAATTCAAACTCCCTGGATCTTCTTGATTCTCGCTATAATAATCGGGTAGGATGCCAAAACATCCCAGGGAGCGAAGACGGCTGCTCTGGGGGGTTTCGGGGGCAATTCTGGAAAAAAATAATTTTGCCCTATTTTGGCCAATTTTCCATGTCGCGGGTGGGGCGAGAGGGTCGAAAATTCAAACTCCCTGGATCTTCTTGATTCTCGCTATAATAATCGGGTAGGATGCCAAAACATCCCAGGGAGCGAAGACGGCTGCTCTGGGGGGTTTCGGGGGCAATTCTGGAAAAAAATAATTTTGCCCTATTTTGGCCAATTTTCCATGTCGCGGGTGGGGCGAGAGGGTCGAAAATTCAAACTCCCTGGATCTTCTTGATTCTCGCTATAATAATCGGGTAGGATGCCAAAACATCCCAGGGAGCGAAGACGGCTGCTCTGGGGGGTTTCGGGGGCAATTCTGGAAAAAAATAATTTTGCCCTATTTTGGCCAATTTTCCATGTCGCGGGTGGGGCGAGAGGGTCGAAAATTCAAACTCCCTGGATCTTCTTGATTCTCGCTATAATAATCGGGTAGGATGCCAAAACATCCCAGGGAGCGAAGACGGCTGCTCTGGGGGGTTTCGGGGGCAATTCTGGAAAAAAATAATTTTGCCCTATTTTGGCCAATTTTCCATGTCGCGGGTGGGGCGAGAGGGTCGAAAATTCAAACTCCCTGGATCTTCTTGATTCTCGCTATAATAATCGGGTAGGATGCCAAAACATCCCAGGGAGCGAAGACGGCTGCTCTGGGGGGGTTTCGGGGGCAATTCTGGAAAAAAATAATTTTGCCCTATTTTGGCCAATTTTCCATGTCGCGGGTGGGGCGAGAGGGTCGAAAATTCAAACTCCCTGGATCTTCTTGATTCTCGCTATAATAATCGGGTAGGATGCCAAAACATCCCAGGGAGCGAAGACGGCTGCTCTGGGGGGGTTTCGGGGGCAATTCTGGAAAAAAATAATTTTGCCCTATTTTGGCCAATTTTCCATGTCGCGGGTGGGGCGAGAGGGTCGAAAATTCAAACTCCCTGGATCTTCTTGATTCTCGCTATAATAATCGGGTAGGATGCCAAAACATCCCAGGGAGCGAAGACGGCTGCTCTGGGGGGGTTTCGGGGGCAATTCTGGAAAAAAATAATTTTGCCCTATTTTGGCCAATTTTCCATGTCGCGGGTGGGGCGAGAGGGTCGAAAATTCAAACTCCCTGGATCTTCTTGATTCTCGCTATAATAATCGGGTAGGATGCCAAAACATCCCAGGGAGCGAAGACGGCTGCTCTGGGGGGTTTCGGGGGCAATTCTGGAAAAAAATAATTTTGCCCTATTTTGGCCAATTTTCCATGTCGCGGGTGGGGCGAGAGGGTCGAAAATTCAAACTCCCTGGATCTTCTTGATTCTCGCTATAATAATCGGGTAGGATGCCAAAACATCCCAGGGAGCGAAGACGGCTGCTCTGGGGGGGTTTCGGGGGCAATTCTGGAAAAAAATAATTTTGCCCTATTTTGGCCAATTTTCCATGTCGCGGGTGGGGCGAGAGGGTCGAAAATTCAAACTCCCTGGATCTTCTTGATTCTCGCTATAATAATCGGGTAGGATGCCAAAACATCCCAGGGAGCGAAGACGGCTGCTCTGGGGGGGTTTCGGGGGCAATTCTGGAAAAAAATAATTTTGCCCTATTTTGGCCAATTTTCCATGTCGCGGGTGGGGCGAGAGGGTCGAAAATTCAAACTCCCTGGATCTTCTTGATTCTCGCTATAATAATCGGGTAGGATGCCAAAACATCCCAGGGAGCGAAGACGGCTGCTCTGGGGGGTTTCGGGGGCAATTCTGGAAAAAAATAATTTTGCCCTATTTTGGCCAATTTTCCATGTCGCGGGTGGGGCGAGAGGGTCGAAAATTCAAACTCCCTGGATCTTCTTGATTCTCGCTATAATAATCGGGTAGGATGCCAAAACATCCCAGGGAGCGAAGACGGCTGCTCTGGGGGGGTTTCGGGGGCAATTCTGGAAAAAAATAATTTTGCCCTATTTTGGCCAATTTTCCATGTCGCGGGTGGGGCGAGAGGGTCGAAAATTCAAACTCCCTGGATCTTCTTGATTCTCGCTATAATAATCGGGTAGGATGCCAAAACATCCCAGGGAGCGAAGACGGCTGCTCTGGGGGGTTTCGGGGGCAATTCTGGAAAAAAATAATTTTGCCCTATTTTGGCCAATTTTCCATGTCGCGGGTGGGGCGAGAGGGTCGAAAATTCAAACTCCCTGGATCTTCTTGATTCTCGCTATAATAATCGGGTAGGATGCCAAAACATCCCAGGGAGCGAAGACGGCTGCTCTGGGGGGGTTTCGGGGGCAATTCTGGAAAAAAATAATTTTGCCCTATTTTGGCCAATTTTCCATGTCGCGGGTGGGGCGAGAGGGTCGAAAATTCAAACTCCCTGGATCTTCTTGATTCTCGCTATAATAATCGGGTAGGATGCCAAAACATCCCAGGGAGCGAAGACGGCTGCTCTGGGGGGGTTTCGGGGGCAATTCTGGAAAAAAATAATTTTGCCCTATTTTGGCCAATTTTCCATGTCGCGGGTGGGGCGAGAGGGTCGAAAATTCAAACTCCCTGGATCTTCTTGATTCTCGCTATAATAATCGGGTAGGATGCCAAAACATCCCAGGGAGCGAAGACGGCTGCTCTGGGGGGTTTCGGGGGCAATTCTGGAAAAAAATAATTTTGCCCTATTTTGGCCAATTTTCCATGTCGCGGGTGGGGCGAGAGGGTCGAAAATTCAAACTCCCTGGATCTTCTTGATTCTCGCTATAATAATCGGGTAGGATGCCAAAACATCCCAGGGAGCGAAGACGGCTGCTCTGGGGGGGTTTCGGGGGCAATTCTGGAAAAAAATAATTTTGCCCTATTTTGGCCAATTTTCCATGTCGCGGGTGGGGCGAGAGGGTCGAAAATTCAAACTCCCTGGATCTTCTTGATTCTCGCTATAATAATCGGGTAGGATGCCAAAACATCCCAGGGAGCGAAGACGGCTGCTCTGGGGGGTTTCGGGGGCAATTCTGGAAAAAAATAATTTTGCCCTATTTTGGCCAATTTTCCATGTCGCGGGTGGGGCGAGAGGGTCGAAAATTCAAACTCCCTGGATCTTCTTGATTCTCGCTATAATAATCGGGTAGGATGCCAAAACATCCCAGGGAGCGAAGACGGCTGCTCTGGGGGGGTTTCGGGGGCAATTCTGGAAAAAAATAATTTTGCCCTATTTTGGCCAATTTTCCATGTCGCGGGTGGGGCGAGAGGGTCGAAAATTCAAACTCCCTGGATCTTCTTGATTCTCGCTATAATAATCGGGTAGGATGCCAAAACATCCCAGGGAGCGAAGACGGCTGCTCTGGGGGGTTTCGGGGGCAATTCTGGAAAAAAATAATTTTGCCCTATTTTGGCCAATTTTCCATGTCGCGGGTGGGGCGAGAGGGTCGAAAATTCAAACTCCCTGGATCTTCTTGATTCTCGCTATAATAATCGGGTAGGATGCCAAAACATCCCAGGGAGCGAAGACGGCTGCTCTGGGGGGGTTTCGGGGGCAATTCTGGAAAAAAATAATTTTGCCCTATTTTGGCCAATTTTCCATGTCGCGGGTGGGGCGAGAGGGTCGAAAATTCAAACTCCCTGGATCTTCTTGATTCTCGCTATAATAATCGGGTAGGATGCCAAAACATCCCAGGGAGCGAAGACGGCTGCTCTGGGGGGTTTCGGGGGCAATTCTGGAAAAAAATAATTTTGCCCTATTTTGGCCAATTTTCCATGTCGCGGGTGGGGCGAGAGGGTCGAAAATTCAAACTCCCTGGATCTTCTTGATTCTCGCTATAATAATCGGGTAGGATGCCAAAACATCCCAGGGAGCGAAGACGGCTGCTCTGGGGGGTTTCGGGGGCAATTCTGGAAAAAAATAATTTTGCCCTATTTTGGCCAATTTTCCATGTCGCGGGTGGGGCGAGAGGGTCGAAAATTCAAACTCCCTGGATCTTCTTGATTCTCGCTATAATAATCGGGTAGGATGCCAAAACATCCCAGGGAGCGAAGACGGCTGCTCTGGGGGGGTTTCGGGGGCAATTCTGGAAAAAAATAATTTTGCCCTATTTTGGCCAATTTTCCATGTCGCGGGTGGGGCGAGAGGGTCGAAAATTCAAACTCCCTGGATCTTCTTGATTCTCGCTATAATAATCGGGTAGGATGCCAAAACATCCCAGGGAGCGAAGACGGCTGCTCTGGGGGGGTTTCGGGGGCAATTCTGGAAAAAAATAATTTTGCCCTATTTTGGCCAATTTTCCATGTCGCGGGTGGGGCGAGAGGGTCGAAAATTCAAACTCCCTGGATCTTCTTGATTCTCGCTATAATAATCGGGTAGGATGCCAAAACATCCCAGGGAGCGAAGACGGCTGCTCTGGGGGGGTTTCGGGGGCAATTCTGGAAAAAAATAATTTTGCCCTATTTTGGCCAATTTTCCATGTCGCGGGTGGGGCGAGAGGGTCGAAAATTCAAACTCCCTGGATCTTCTTGATTCTCGCTATAATAATCGGGTAGGATGCCAAAACATCCCAGGGAGCGAAGACGGCTGCTCTGGGGGGTTTCGGGGGCAATTCTGGAAAAAAATAATTTTGCCCTATTTTGGCCAATTTTCCATGTCGCGGGTGGGGCGAGAGGGTCGAAAATTCAAACTCCCTGGATCTTCTTGATTCTCGCTATAATAATCGGGTAGGATGCCAAAACATCCCAGGGAGCGAAGACGGCTGCTCTGGGGGGGTTTCGGGGGCAATTCTGGAAAAAAATAATTTTGCCCTATTTTGGCCAATTTTCCATGTCGCGGGTGGGGCGAGAGGGTCGAAAATTCAAACTCCCTGGATCTTCTTGATTCTCGCTATAATAATCGGGTAGGATGCCAAAACATCCCAGGGAGCGAAGACGGCTGCTCTGGGGGGGTTTCGGGGGCAATTCTGGAAAAAAATAATTTTGCCCTATTTTGGCCAATTTTCCATGTCGCGGGTGGGGCGAGAGGGTCGAAAATTCAAACTCCCTGGATCTTCTTGATTCTCGCTATAATAATCGGGTAGGATGCCAAAACATCCCAGGGAGCGAAGACGGCTGCTCTGGGGGGGTTTCGGGGGCAATTCTGGAAAAAAATAATTTTGCCCTATTTTGGCCAATTTTCCATGTCGCGGGTGGGGCGAGAGGGTCGAAAATTCAAACTCCCTGGATCTTCTTGATTCTCGCTATAATAATCGGGTAGGATGCCAAAACATCCCAGGGAGCGAAGACGGCTGCTCTGGGGGGGTTTCGGGGGCAATTCTGGAAAAAAATAATTTTGCCCTATTTTGGCCAATTTTCCATGTCGCGGGTGGGGCGAGAGGGTCGAAAATTCAAACTCCCTGGATCTTCTTGATTCTCGCTATAATAATCGGGTAGGATGCCAAAACATCCCAGGGAGCGAAGACGGCTGCTCTGGGGGGGTTTCGGGGGCAATTCTGGAAAAAAATAATTTTGCCCTATTTTGGCCAATTTTCCATGTCGCGGGTGGGGCGAGAGGGTCGAAAATTCAAACTCCCTGGATCTTCTTGATTCTCGCTATAATAATCGGGTAGGATGCCAAAACATCCCAGGGAGCGAAGACGGCTGCTCTGGGGGGGTTTCGGGGGCAATTCTGGAAAAAAATAATTTTGCCCTATTTTGGCCAATTTTCCATGTCGCGGGTGGGGCGAGAGGGTCGAAAATTCAAACTCCCTGGATCTTCTTGATTCTCGCTATAATAATCGGGTAGGATGCCAAAACATCCCAGGGAGCGAAGACGGCTGCTCTGGGGGGGTTTCGGGGGCAATTCTGGAAAAAAATAATTTTGCCCTATTTTGGCCAATTTTCCATGTCGCGGGTGGGGCGAGAGGGTCGAAAATTCAAACTCCCTGGATCTTCTTGATTCTCGCTATAATAATCGGGTAGGATGCCAAAACATCCCAGGGAGCGAAGACGGCTGCTCTGGGGGGGTTTCGGGGGCAATTCTGGAAAAAAATAATTTTGCCCTATTTTGGCCAATTTTCCATGTCGCGGGTGGGGCGAGAGGGTCGAAAATTCAAACTCCCTGGATCTTCTTGATTCTCGCTATAATAATCGGGTAGGATGCCAAAACATCCCAGGGAGCGAAGACGGCTGCTCTGGGGGGGTTTCGGGGGCAATTCTGGAAAAAAATAATTTTGCCCTATTTTGGCCAATTTTCCATGTCGCGGGTGGGGCGAGAGGGTCGAAAATTCAAACTCCCTGGATCTTCTTGATTCTCGCTATAATAATCGGGTAGGATGCCAAAACATCCCAGGGAGCGAAGACGGCTGCTCTGGGGGGGTTTCGGGGGCAATTCTGGAAAAAAATAATTTTGCCCTATTTTGGCCAATTTTCCATGTCGCGGGTGGGGCGAGAGGGTCGAAAATTCAAACTCCCTGGATCTTCTTGATTCTCGCTATAATAATCGGGTAGGATGCCAAAACATCCCAGGGAGCGAAGACGGCTGCTCTGGGGGGGTTTCGGGGGCAATTCTGGAAAAAAATAATTTTGCCCTATTTTGGCCAATTTTCCATGTCGCGGGTGGGGCGAGAGGGTCGAAAATTCAAACTCCCTGGATCTTCTTGATTCTCGCTATAATAATCGGGTAGGATGCCAAAACATCCCAGGGAGCGAAGACGGCTGCTCTGGGGGGGTTTCGGGGGCAATTCTGGAAAAAAATAATTTTGCCCTATTTTGGCCAATTTTCCATGTCGCGGGTGGGGCGAGAGGGTCGAAAATTCAAACTCCCTGGATCTTCTTGATTCTCGCTATAATAATCGGGTAGGATGCCAAAACATCCCAGGGAGCGAAGACGGCTGCTCTGGGGGGGTTTCGGGGGCAATTCTGGAAAAAAATAATTTTGCCCTATTTTGGCCAATTTTCCATGTCGCGGGTGGGGCGAGAGGGTCGAAAATTCAAACTCCCTGGATCTTCTTGATTCTCGCTATAATAATCGGGTAGGATGCCAAAACATCCCAGGGAGCGAAGACGGCTGCTCTGGGGGGTTTCGGGGGCAATTCTGGAAAAAAATAATTTTGCCCTATTTTGGCCAATTTTCCATGTCGCGGGTGGGGCGAGAGGGTCGAAAATTCAAACTCCCTGGATCTTCTTGATTCTCGCTATAATAATCGGGTAGGATGCCAAAACATCCCAGGGAGCGAAGACGGCTGCTCTGGGGGGGTTTCGGGGGCAATTCTGGAAAAAAATAATTTTGCCCTATTTTGGCCAATTTTCCATGTCGCGGGTGGGGCGAGAGGGTCGAAAATTCAAACTCCCTGGATCTTCTTGATTCTCGCTATAATAATCGGGTAGGATGCCAAAACATCCCAGGGAGCGAAGACGGCTGCTCTGGGGGGGTTTCGGGGGCAATTCTGGAAAAAAATAATTTTGCCCTATTTTGGCCAATTTTCCATGTCGCGGGTGGGGCGAGAGGGTCGAAAATTCAAACTCCCTGGATCTTCTTGATTCTCGCTATAATAATCGGGTAGGATGCCAAAACATCCCAGGGAGCGAAGACGGCTGCTCTGGGGGGGTTTCGGGGGCAATTCTGGAAAAAAATAATTTTGCCCTATTTTGGCCAATTTTCCATGTCGCGGGTGGGGCGAGAGGGTCGAAAATTCAAACTCCCTGGATCTTCTTGATTCTCGCTATAATAATCGGGTAGGATGCCAAAACATCCCAGGGAGCGAAGACGGCTGCTCTGGGGGGGTTTCGGGGGCAATTCTGGAAAAAAATAATTTTGCCCTATTTTGGCCAATTTTCCATGTCGCGGGTGGGGCGAGAGGGTCGAAAATTCAAACTCCCTGGATCTTCTTGATTCTCGCTATAATAATCGGGTAGGATGCCAAAACATCCCAGGGAGCGAAGACGGCTGCTCTGGGGGGGTTTCGGGGGCAATTCTGGAAAAAAATAATTTTGCCCTATTTTGGCCAATTTTCCATGTCGCGGGTGGGGCGAGAGGGTCGAAAATTCAAACTCCCTGGATCTTCTTGATTCTCGCTATAATAATCGGGTAGGATGCCAAAACATCCCAGGGAGCGAAGACGGCTGCTCTGGGGGGTTTCGGGGGCAATTCTGGAAAAAAATAATTTTGCCCTATTTTGGCCAATTTTCCATGTCGCGGGTGGGGCGAGAGGGTCGAAAATTCAAACTCCCTGGATCTTCTTGATTCTCGCTATAATAATCGGGTAGGATGCCAAAACATCCCAGGGAGCGAAGACGGCTGCTCTGGGGGGGTTTCGGGGGCAATTCTGGAAAAAAATAATTTTGCCCTATTTTGGCCAATTTTCCATGTCGCGGGTGGGGCGAGAGGGTCGAAAATTCAAACTCCCTGGATCTTCTTGATTCTCGCTATAATAATCGGGTAGGATGCCAAAACATCCCAGGGAGCGAAGACGGCTGCTCTGGGGGGGTTTCGGGGGCAATTCTGGAAAAAAATAATTTTGCCCTATTTTGGCCAATTTTCCATGTCGCGGGTGGGGCGAGAGGGTCGAAAATTCAAACTCCCTGGATCTTCTTGATTCTCGCTATAATAATCGGGTAGGATGCCAAAACATCCCAGGGAGCGAAGACGGCTGCTCTGGGGGGTTTCGGGGGCAATTCTGGAAAAAAATAATTTTGCCCTATTTTGGCCAATTTTCCATGTCGCGGGTGGGGCGAGAGGGTCGAAAATTCAAACTCCCTGGATCTTCTTGATTCTCGCTATAATAATCGGGTAGGATGCCAAAACATCCCAGGGAGCGAAGACGGCTGCTCTGGGGGGGTTTCGGGGGCAATTCTGGAAAAAAATAATTTTGCCCTATTTTGGCCAATTTTCCATGTCGCGGGTGGGGCGAGAGGGTCGAAAATTCAAACTCCCTGGATCTTCTTGATTCTCGCTATAATAATCGGGTAGGATGCCAAAACATCCCAGGGAGCGAAGACGGCTGCTCTGGGGGGGTTTCGGGGGCAATTCTGGAAAAAAATAATTTTGCCCTATTTTGGCCAATTTTCCATGTCGCGGGTGGGGCGAGAGGGTCGAAAATTCAAACTCCCTGGATCTTCTTGATTCTCGCTATAATAATCGGGTAGGATGCCAAAACATCCCAGGGAGCGAAGACGGCTGCTCTGGGGGGGTTTCGGGGGCAATTCTGGAAAAAAATAATTTTGCCCTATTTTGGCCAATTTTCCATGTCGCGGGTGGGGCGAGAGGGTCGAAAATTCAAACTCCCTGGATCTTCTTGATTCTCGCTATAATAATCGGGTAGGATGCCAAAACATCCCAGGGAGCGAAGACGGCTGCTCTGGGGGGGTTTCGGGGGCAATTCTGGAAAAAAATAATTTTGCCCTATTTTGGCCAATTTTCCATGTCGCGGGTGGGGCGAGAGGGTCGAAAATTCAAACTCCCTGGATCTTCTTGATTCTCGCTATAATAATCGGGTAGGATGCCAAAACATCCCAGGGAGCGAAGACGGCTGCTCTGGGGGGGTTTCGGGGGCAATTCTGGAAAAAAATAATTTTGCCCTATTTTGGCCAATTTTCCATGTCGCGGGTGGGGCGAGAGGGTCGAAAATTCAAACTCCCTGGATCTTCTTGATTCTCGCTATAATAATCGGGTAGGATGCCAAAACATCCCAGGGAGCGAAGACGGCTGCTCTGGGGGGGTTTCGGGGGCAATTCTGGAAAAAAATAATTTTGCCCTATTTTGGCCAATTTTCCATGTCGCGGGTGGGGCGAGAGGGTCGAAAATTCAAACTCCCTGGATCTTCTTGATTCTCGCTATAATAATCGGGTAGGATGCCAAAACATCCCAGGGAGCGAAGACGGCTGCTCTGGGGGGGTTTCGGGGGCAATTCTGGAAAAAAATAATTTTGCCCTATTTTGGCCAATTTTCCATGTCGCGGGTGGGGCGAGAGGGTCGAAAATTCAAACTCCCTGGATCTTCTTGATTCTCGCTATAATAATCGGGTAGGATGCCAAAACATCCCAGGGAGCGAAGACGGCTGCTCTGGGGGGTTTCGGGGGCAATTCTGGAAAAAAATAATTTTGCCCTATTTTGGCCAATTTTCCATGTCGCGGGTGGGGCGAGAGGGTCGAAAATTCAAACTCCCTGGATCTTCTTGATTCTCGCTATAATAATCGGGTAGGATGCCAAAACATCCCAGGGAGCGAAGACGGCTGCTCTGGGGGGGTTTCGGGGGCAATTCTGGAAAAAAATAATTTTGCCCTATTTTGGCCAATTTTCCATGTCGCGGGTGGGGCGAGAGGGTCGAAAATTCAAACTCCCTGGATCTTCTTGATTCTCGCTATAATAATCGGGTAGGATGCCAAAACATCCCAGGGAGCGAAGACGGCTGCTCTGGGGGGGTTTCGGGGGCAATTCTGGAAAAAAATAATTTTGCCCTATTTTGGCCAATTTTCCATGTCGCGGGTGGGGCGAGAGGGTCGAAAATTCAAACTCCCTGGATCTTCTTGATTCTCGCTATAATAATCGGGTAGGATGCCAAAACATCCCAGGGAGCGAAGACGGCTGCTCTGGGGGGGTTTCGGGGGCAATTCTGGAAAAAAATAATTTTGCCCTATTTTGGCCAATTTTCCATGTCGCGGGTGGGGCGAGAGGGTCGAAAATTCAAACTCCCTGGATCTTCTTGATTCTCGCTATAATAATCGGGTAGGATGCCAAAACATCCCAGGGAGCGAAGACGGCTGCTCTGGGGGGGTTTCGGGGGCAATTCTGGAAAAAAATAATTTTGCCCTATTTTGGCCAATTTTCCATGTCGCGGGTGGGGCGAGAGGGTCGAAAATTCAAACTCCCTGGATCTTCTTGATTCTCGCTATAATAATCGGGTAGGATGCCAAAACATCCCAGGGAGCGAAGACGGCTGCTCTGGGGGGGTTTCGGGGGCAATTCTGGAAAAAAATAATTTTGCCCTATTTTGGCCAATTTTCCATGTCGCGGGTGGGGCGAGAGGGTCGAAAATTCAAACTCCCTGGATCTTCTTGATTCTCGCTATAATAATCGGGTAGGATGCCAAAACATCCCAGGGAGCGAAGACGGCTGCTCTGGGGGGGTTTCGGGGGCAATTCTGGAAAAAAATAATTTTGCCCTATTTTGGCCAATTTTCCATGTCGCGGGTGGGGCGAGAGGGTCGAAAATTCAAACTCCCTGGATCTTCTTGATTCTCGCTATAATAATCGGGTAGGATGCCAAAACATCCCAGGGAGCGAAGACGGCTGCTCTGGGGGGGTTTCGGGGGCAATTCTGGAAAAAAATAATTTTGCCCTATTTTGGCCAATTTTCCATGTCGCGGGTGGGGCGAGAGGGTCGAAAATTCAAACTCCCTGGATCTTCTTGATTCTCGCTATAATAATCGGGTAGGATGCCAAAACATCCCAGGGAGCGAAGACGGCTGCTCTGGGGGGTTTCGGGGGCAATTCTGGAAAAAAATAATTTTGCCCTATTTTGGCCAATTTTCCATGTCGCGGGTGGGGCGAGAGGGTCGAAAATTCAAACTCCCTGGATCTTCTTGATTCTCGCTATAATAATCGGGTAGGATGCCAAAACATCCCAGGGAGCGAAGACGGCTGCTCTGGGGGGGTTTCGGGGGCAATTCTGGAAAAAAATAATTTTGCCCTATTTTGGCCAATTTTCCATGTCGCGGGTGGGGCGAGAGGGTCGAAAATTCAAACTCCCTGGATCTTCTTGATTCTCGCTATAATAATCGGGTAGGATGCCAAAACATCCCAGGGAGCGAAGACGGCTGCTCTGGGGGGGTTTCGGGGGCAATTCTGGAAAAAAATAATTTTGCCCTATTTTGGCCAATTTTCCATGTCGCGGGTGGGGCGAGAGGGTCGAAAATTCAAACTCCCTGGATCTTCTTGATTCTCGCTATAATAATCGGGTAGGATGCCAAAACATCCCAGGGAGCGAAGACGGCTGCTCTGGGGGGGTTTCGGGGGCAATTCTGGAAAAAAATAATTTTGCCCTATTTTGGCCAATTTTCCATGTCGCGGGTGGGGCGAGAGGGTCGAAAATTCAAACTCCCTGGATCTTCTTGATTCTCGCTATAATAATCGGGTAGGATGCCAAAACATCCCAGGGAGCGAAGACGGCTGCTCTGGGGGGGTTTCGGGGGCAATTCTGGAAAAAAATAATTTTGCCCTATTTTGGCCAATTTTCCATGTCGCGGGTGGGGCGAGAGGGTCGAAAATTCAAACTCCCTGGATCTTCTTGATTCTCGCTATAATAATCGGGTAGGATGCCAAAACATCCCAGGGAGCGAAGACGGCTGCTCTGGGGGGGTTTCGGGGGCAATTCTGGAAAAAAATAATTTTGCCCTATTTTGGCCAATTTTCCATGTCGCGGGTGGGGCGAGAGGGTCGAAAATTCAAACTCCCTGGATCTTCTTGATTCTCGCTATAATAATCGGGTAGGATGCCAAAACATCCCAGGGAGCGAAGACGGCTGCTCTGGGGGGGTTTCGGGGGCAATTCTGGAAAAAAATAATTTTGCCCTATTTTGGCCAATTTTCCATGTCGCGGGTGGGGCGAGAGGGTCGAAAATTCAAACTCCCTGGATCTTCTTGATTCTCGCTATAATAATCGGGTAGGATGCCAAAACATCCCAGGGAGCGAAGACGGCTGCTCTGGGGGGGTTTCGGGGGCAATTCTGGAAAAAAATAATTTTGCCCTATTTTGGCCAATTTTCCATGTCGCGGGTGGGGCGAGAGGGTCGAAAATTCAAACTCCCTGGATCTTCTTGATTCTCGCTATAATAATCGGGTAGGATGCCAAAACATCCCAGGGAGCGAAGACGGCTGCTCTGGGGGGTTTCGGGGGCAATTCTGGAAAAAAATAATTTTGCCCTATTTTGGCCAATTTTCCATGTCGCGGGTGGGGCGAGAGGGTCGAAAATTCAAACTCCCTGGATCTTCTTGATTCTCGCTATAATAATCGGGTAGGATGCCAAAACATCCCAGGGAGCGAAGACGGCTGCTCTGGGGGGTTTCGGGGGCAATTCTGGAAAAAAATAATTTTGCCCTATTTTGGCCAATTTTCCATGTCGCGGGTGGGGCGAGAGGGTCGAAAATTCAAACTCCCTGGATCTTCTTGATTCTCGCTATAATAATCGGGTAGGATGCCAAAACATCCCAGGGAGCGAAGACGGCTGCTCTGGGGGGTTTCGGGGGCAATTCTGGAAAAAAATAATTTTGCCCTATTTTGGCCAATTTTCCATGTCGCGGGTGGGGCGAGAGGGTCGAAAATTCAAACTCCCTGGATCTTCTTGATTCTCGCTATAATAATCGGGTAGGATGCCAAAACATCCCAGGGAGCGAAGACGGCTGCTCTGGGGGGGTTTCGGGGGCAATTCTGGAAAAAAATAATTTTGCCCTATTTTGGCCAATTTTCCATGTCGCGGGTGGGGCGAGAGGGTCGAAAATTCAAACTCCCTGGATCTTCTTGATTCTCGCTATAATAATCGGGTAGGATGCCAAAACATCCCAGGGAGCGAAGACGGCTGCTCTGGGGGGGTTTCGGGGGCAATTCTGGAAAAAAATAATTTTGCCCTATTTTGGCCAATTTTCCATGTCGCGGGTGGGGCGAGAGGGTCGAAAATTCAAACTCCCTGGATCTTCTTGATTCTCGCTATAATAATCGGGTAGGATGCCAAAACATCCCAGGGAGCGAAGACGGCTGCTCTGGGGGGGTTTCGGGGGCAATTCTGGAAAAAAATAATTTTGCCCTATTTTGGCCAATTTTCCATGTCGCGGGTGGGGCGAGAGGGTCGAAAATTCAAACTCCCTGGATCTTCTTGATTCTCGCTATAATAATCGGGTAGGATGCCAAAACATCCCAGGGAGCGAAGACGGCTGCTCTGGGGGGGTTTCGGGGGCAATTCTGGAAAAAAATAATTTTGCCCTATTTTGGCCAATTTTCCATGTCGCGGGTGGGGCGAGAGGGTCGAAAATTCAAACTCCCTGGATCTTCTTGATTCTCGCTATAATAATCGGGTAGGATGCCAAAACATCCCAGGGAGCGAAGACGGCTGCTCTGGGGGGGTTTCGGGGGCAATTCTGGAAAAAAATAATTTTGCCCTATTTTGGCCAATTTTCCATGTCGCGGGTGGGGCGAGAGGGTCGAAAATTCAAACTCCCTGGATCTTCTTGATTCTCGCTATAATAATCGGGTAGGATGCCAAAACATCCCAGGGAGCGAAGACGGCTGCTCTGGGGGGGTTTCGGGGGCAATTCTGGAAAAAAATAATTTTGCCCTATTTTGGCCAATTTTCCATGTCGCGGGTGGGGCGAGAGGGTCGAAAATTCAAACTCCCTGGATCTTCTTGATTCTCGCTATAATAATCGGGTAGGATGCCAAAACATCCCAGGGAGCGAAGACGGCTGCTCTGGGGGGGTTTCGGGGGCAATTCTGGAAAAAAATAATTTTGCCCTATTTTGGCCAATTTTCCATGTCGCGGGTGGGGCGAGAGGGTCGAAAATTCAAACTCCCTGGATCTTCTTGATTCTCGCTATAATAATCGGGTAGGATGCCAAAACATCCCAGGGAGCGAAGACGGCTGCTCTGGGGGGGTTTCGGGGGCAATTCTGGAAAAAAATAATTTTGCCCTATTTTGGCCAATTTTCCATGTCGCGGGTGGGGCGAGAGGGTCGAAAATTCAAACTCCCTGGATCTTCTTGATTCTCGCTATAATAATCGGGTAGGATGCCAAAACATCCCAGGGAGCGAAGACGGCTGCTCTGGGGGGGTTTCGGGGGCAATTCTGGAAAAAAATAATTTTGCCCTATTTTGGCCAATTTTCCATGTCGCGGGTGGGGCGAGAGGGTCGAAAATTCAAACTCCCTGGATCTTCTTGATTCTCGCTATAATAATCGGGTAGGATGCCAAAACATCCCAGGGAGCGAAGACGGCTGCTCTGGGGGGGTTTCGGGGGCAATTCTGGAAAAAAATAATTTTGCCCTATTTTGGCCAATTTTCCATGTCGCGGGTGGGGCGAGAGGGTCGAAAATTCAAACTCCCTGGATCTTCTTGATTCTCGCTATAATAATCGGGTAGGATGCCAAAACATCCCAGGGAGCGAAGACGGCTGCTCTGGGGGGGTTTCGGGGGCAATTCTGGAAAAAAATAATTTTGCCCTATTTTGGCCAATTTTCCATGTCGCGGGTGGGGCGAGAGGGTCGAAAATTCAAACTCCCTGGATCTTCTTGATTCTCGCTATAATAATCGGGTAGGATGCCAAAACATCCCAGGGAGCGAAGACGGCTGCTCTGGGGGGGTTTCGGGGGCAATTCTGGAAAAAAATAATTTTGCCCTATTTTGGCCAATTTTCCATGTCGCGGGTGGGGCGAGAGGGTCGAAAATTCAAACTCCCTGGATCTTCTTGATTCTCGCTATAATAATCGGGTAGGATGCCAAAACATCCCAGGGAGCGAAGACGGCTGCTCTGGGGGGGTTTCGGGGGCAATTCTGGAAAAAAATAATTTTGCCCTATTTTGGCCAATTTTCCATGTCGCGGGTGGGGCGAGAGGGTCGAAAATTCAAACTCCCTGGATCTTCTTGATTCTCGCTATAATAATCGGGTAGGATGCCAAAACATCCCAGGGAGCGAAGACGGCTGCTCTGGGGGGGTTTCGGGGGCAATTCTGGAAAAAAATAATTTTGCCCTATTTTGGCCAATTTTCCATGTCGCGGGTGGGGCGAGAGGGTCGAAAATTCAAACTCCCTGGATCTTCTTGATTCTCGCTATAATAATCGGGTAGGATGCCAAAACATCCCAGGGAGCGAAGACGGCTGCTCTGGGGGGGTTTCGGGGGCAATTCTGGAAAAAAATAATTTTGCCCTATTTTGGCCAATTTTCCATGTCGCGGGTGGGGCGAGAGGGTCGAAAATTCAAACTCCCTGGATCTTCTTGATTCTCGCTATAATAATCGGGTAGGATGCCAAAACATCCCAGGGAGCGAAGACGGCTGCTCTGGGGGGGTTTCGGGGGCAATTCTGGAAAAAAATAATTTTGCCCTATTTTGGCCAATTTTCCATGTCGCGGGTGGGGCGAGAGGGTCGAAAATTCAAACTCCCTGGATCTTCTTGATTCTCGCTATAATAATCGGGTAGGATGCCAAAACATCCCAGGGAGCGAAGACGGCTGCTCTGGGGGGGTTTCGGGGGCAATTCTGGAAAAAAATAATTTTGCCCTATTTTGGCCAATTTTCCATGTCGCGGGTGGGGCGAGAGGGTCGAAAATTCAAACTCCCTGGATCTTCTTGATTCTCGCTATAATAATCGGGTAGGATGCCAAAACATCCCAGGGAGCGAAGACGGCTGCTCTGGGGGGGTTTCGGGGGCAATTCTGGAAAAAAATAATTTTGCCCTATTTTGGCCAATTTTCCATGTCGCGGGTGGGGCGAGAGGGTCGAAAATTCAAACTCCCTGGATCTTCTTGATTCTCGCTATAATAATCGGGTAGGATGCCAAAACATCCCAGGGAGCGAAGACGGCTGCTCTGGGGGGGTTTCGGGGGCAATTCTGGAAAAAAATAATTTTGCCCTATTTTGGCCAATTTTCCATGTCGCGGGTGGGGCGAGAGGGTCGAAAATTCAAACTCCCTGGATCTTCTTGATTCTCGCTATAATAATCGGGTAGGATGCCAAAACATCCCAGGGAGCGAAGACGGCTGCTCTGGGGGGGTTTCGGGGGCAATTCTGGAAAAAAATAATTTTGCCCTATTTTGGCCAATTTTCCATGTCGCGGGTGGGGCGAGAGGGTCGAAAATTCAAACTCCCTGGATCTTCTTGATTCTCGCTATAATAATCGGGTAGGATGCCAAAACATCCCAGGGAGCGAAGACGGCTGCTCTGGGGGGGTTTCGGGGGCAATTCTGGAAAAAAATAATTTTGCCCTATTTTGGCCAATTTTCCATGTCGCGGGTGGGGCGAGAGGGTCGAAAATTCAAACTCCCTGGATCTTCTTGATTCTCGCTATAATAATCGGGTAGGATGCCAAAACATCCCAGGGAGCGAAGACGGCTGCTCTGGGGGGGTTTCGGGGGCAATTCTGGAAAAAAATAATTTTGCCCTATTTTGGCCAATTTTCCATGTCGCGGGTGGGGCGAGAGGGTCGAAAATTCAAACTCCCTGGATCTTCTTGATTCTCGCTATAATAATCGGGTAGGATGCCAAAACATCCCAGGGAGCGAAGACGGCTGCTCTGGGGGGGTTTCGGGGGCAATTCTGGAAAAAAATAATTTTGCCCTATTTTGGCCAATTTTCCATGTCGCGGGTGGGGCGAGAGGGTCGAAAATTCAAACTCCCTGGATCTTCTTGATTCTCGCTATAATAATCGGGTAGGATGCCAAAACATCCCAGGGAGCGAAGACGGCTGCTCTGGGGGGGTTTCGGGGGCAATTCTGGAAAAAAATAATTTTGCCCTATTTTGGCCAATTTTCCATGTCGCGGGTGGGGCGAGAGGGTCGAAAATTCAAACTCCCTGGATCTTCTTGATTCTCGCTATAATAATCGGGTAGGATGCCAAAACATCCCAGGGAGCGAAGACGGCTGCTCTGGGGGGGTTTCGGGGGCAATTCTGGAAAAAAATAATTTTGCCCTATTTTGGCCAATTTTCCATGTCGCGGGTGGGGCGAGAGGGTCGAAAATTCAAACTCCCTGGATCTTCTTGATTCTCGCTATAATAATCGGGTAGGATGCCAAAACATCCCAGGGAGCGAAGACGGCTGCTCTGGGGGGGTTTCGGGGGCAATTCTGGAAAAAAATAATTTTGCCCTATTTTGGCCAATTTTCCATGTCGCGGGTGGGGCGAGAGGGTCGAAAATTCAAACTCCCTGGATCTTCTTGATTCTCGCTATAATAATCGGGTAGGATGCCAAAACATCCCAGGGAGCGAAGACGGCTGCTCTGGGGGGGTTTCGGGGGCAATTCTGGAAAAAAATAATTTTGCCCTATTTTGGCCAATTTTCCATGTCGCGGGTGGGGCGAGAGGGTCGAAAATTCAAACTCCCTGGATCTTCTTGATTCTCGCTATAATAATCGGGTAGGATGCCAAAACATCCCAGGGAGCGAAGACGGCTGCTCTGGGGGGGTTTCGGGGGCAATTCTGGAAAAAAATAATTTTGCCCTATTTTGGCCAATTTTCCATGTCGCGGGTGGGGCGAGAGGGTCGAAAATTCAAACTCCCTGGATCTTCTTGATTCTCGCTATAATAATCGGGTAGGATGCCAAAACATCCCAGGGAGCGAAGACGGCTGCTCTGGGGGGGTTTCGGGGGCAATTCTGGAAAAAAATAATTTTGCCCTATTTTGGCCAATTTTCCATGTCGCGGGTGGGGCGAGAGGGTCGAAAATTCAAACTCCCTGGATCTTCTTGATTCTCGCTATAATAATCGGGTAGGATGCCAAAACATCCCAGGGAGCGAAGACGGCTGCTCTGGGGGGGTTTCGGGGGCAATTCTGGAAAAAAATAATTTTGCCCTATTTTGGCCAATTTTCCATGTCGCGGGTGGGGCGAGAGGGTCGAAAATTCAAACTCCCTGGATCTTCTTGATTCTCGCTATAATAATCGGGTAGGATGCCAAAACATCCCAGGGAGCGAAGACGGCTGCTCTGGGGGGGTTTCGGGGGCAATTCTGGAAAAAAATAATTTTGCCCTATTTTGGCCAATTTTCCATGTCGCGGGTGGGGCGAGAGGGTCGAAAATTCAAACTCCCTGGATCTTCTTGATTCTCGCTATAATAATCGGGTAGGATGCCAAAACATCCCAGGGAGCGAAGACGGCTGCTCTGGGGGGGTTTCGGGGGCAATTCTGGAAAAAAATAATTTTGCCCTATTTTGGCCAATTTTCCATGTCGCGGGTGGGGCGAGAGGGTCGAAAATTCAAACTCCCTGGATCTTCTTGATTCTCGCTATAATAATCGGGTAGGATGCCAAAACATCCCAGGGAGCGAAGACGGCTGCTCTGGGGGGGTTTCGGGGGCAATTCTGGAAAAAAATAATTTTGCCCTATTTTGGCCAATTTTCCATGTCGCGGGTGGGGCGAGAGGGTCGAAAATTCAAACTCCCTGGATCTTCTTGATTCTCGCTATAATAATCGGGTAGGATGCCAAAACATCCCAGGGAGCGAAGACGGCTGCTCTGGGGGGGTTTCGGGGGCAATTCTGGAAAAAAATAATTTTGCCCTATTTTGGCCAATTTTCCATGTCGCGGGTGGGGCGAGAGGGTCGAAAATTCAAACTCCCTGGATCTTCTTGATTCTCGCTATAATAATCGGGTAGGATGCCAAAACATCCCAGGGAGCGAAGACGGCTGCTCTGGGGGGGTTTCGGGGGCAATTCTGGAAAAAAATAATTTTGCCCTATTTTGGCCAATTTTCCATGTCGCGGGTGGGGCGAGAGGGTCGAAAATTCAAACTCCCTGGATCTTCTTGATTCTCGCTATAATAATCGGGTAGGATGCCAAAACATCCCAGGGAGCGAAGACGGCTGCTCTGGGGGGGTTTCGGGGGCAATTCTGGAAAAAAATAATTTTGCCCTATTTTGGCCAATTTTCCATGTCGCGGGTGGGGCGAGAGGGTCGAAAATTCAAACTCCCTGGATCTTCTTGATTCTCGCTATAATAATCGGGTAGGATGCCAAAACATCCCAGGGAGCGAAGACGGCTGCTCTGGGGGGGTTTCGGGGGCAATTCTGGAAAAAAATAATTTTGCCCTATTTTGGCCAATTTTCCATGTCGCGGGTGGGGCGAGAGGGTCGAAAATTCAAACTCCCTGGATCTTCTTGATTCTCGCTATAATAATCGGGTAGGATGCCAAAACATCCCAGGGAGCGAAGACGGCTGCTCTGGGGGGGTTTCGGGGGCAATTCTGGAAAAAAATAATTTTGCCCTATTTTGGCCAATTTTCCATGTCGCGGGTGGGGCGAGAGGGTCGAAAATTCAAACTCCCTGGATCTTCTTGATTCTCGCTATAATAATCGGGTAGGATGCCAAAACATCCCAGGGAGCGAAGACGGCTGCTCTGGGGGGGTTTCGGGGGCAATTCTGGAAAAAAATAATTTTGCCCTATTTTGGCCAATTTTCCATGTCGCGGGTGGGGCGAGAGGGTCGAAAATTCAAACTCCCTGGATCTTCTTGATTCTCGCTATAATAATCGGGTAGGATGCCAAAACATCCCAGGGAGCGAAGACGGCTGCTCTGGGGGGGTTTCGGGGGCAATTCTGGAAAAAAATAATTTTGCCCTATTTTGGCCAATTTTCCATGTCGCGGGTGGGGCGAGAGGGTCGAAAATTCAAACTCCCTGGATCTTCTTGATTCTCGCTATAATAATCGGGTAGGATGCCAAAACATCCCAGGGAGCGAAGACGGCTGCTCTGGGGGGGTTTCGGGGGCAATTCTGGAAAAAAATAATTTTGCCCTATTTTGGCCAATTTTCCATGTCGCGGGTGGGGCGAGAGGGTCGAAAATTCAAACTCCCTGGATCTTCTTGATTCTCGCTATAATAATCGGGTAGGATGCCAAAACATCCCAGGGAGCGAAGACGGCTGCTCTGGGGGGGTTTCGGGGGCAATTCTGGAAAAAAATAATTTTGCCCTATTTTGGCCAATTTTCCATGTCGCGGGTGGGGCGAGAGGGTCGAAAATTCAAACTCCCTGGATCTTCTTGATTCTCGCTATAATAATCGGGTAGGATGCCAAAACATCCCAGGGAGCGAAGACGGCTGCTCTGGGGGGGTTTCGGGGGCAATTCTGGAAAAAAATAATTTTGCCCTATTTTGGCCAATTTTCCATGTCGCGGGTGGGGCGAGAGGGTCGAAAATTCAAACTCCCTGGATCTTCTTGATTCTCGCTATAATAATCGGGTAGGATGCCAAAACATCCCAGGGAGCGAAGACGGCTGCTCTGGGGGGGTTTCGGGGGCAATTCTGGAAAAAAATAATTTTGCCCTATTTTGGCCAATTTTCCATGTCGCGGGTGGGGCGAGAGGGTCGAAAATTCAAACTCCCTGGATCTTCTTGATTCTCGCTATAATAATCGGGTAGGATGCCAAAACATCCCAGGGAGCGAAGACGGCTGCTCTGGGGGGGTTTCGGGGGCAATTCTGGAAAAAAATAATTTTGCCCTATTTTGGCCAATTTTCCATGTCGCGGGTGGGGCGAGAGGGTCGAAAATTCAAACTCCCTGGATCTTCTTGATTCTCGCTATAATAATCGGGTAGGATGCCAAAACATCCCAGGGAGCGAAGACGGCTGCTCTGGGGGGGTTTCGGGGGCAATTCTGGAAAAAAATAATTTTGCCCTATTTTGGCCAATTTTCCATGTCGCGGGTGGGGCGAGAGGGTCGAAAATTCAAACTCCCTGGATCTTCTTGATTCTCGCTATAATAATCGGGTAGGATGCCAAAACATCCCAGGGAGCGAAGACGGCTGCTCTGGGGGGGTTTCGGGGGCAATTCTGGAAAAAAATAATTTTGCCCTATTTTGGCCAATTTTCCATGTCGCGGGTGGGGCGAGAGGGTCGAAAATTCAAACTCCCTGGATCTTCTTGATTCTCGCTATAATAATCGGGTAGGATGCCAAAACATCCCAGGGAGCGAAGACGGCTGCTCTGGGGGGGTTTCGGGGGCAATTCTGGAAAAAAATAATTTTGCCCTATTTTGGCCAATTTTCCATGTCGCGGGTGGGGCGAGAGGGTCGAAAATTCAAACTCCCTGGATCTTCTTGATTCTCGCTATAATAATCGGGTAGGATGCCAAAACATCCCAGGGAGCGAAGACGGCTGCTCTGGGGGGGTTTCGGGGGCAATTCTGGAAAAAAATAATTTTGCCCTATTTTGGCCAATTTTCCATGTCGCGGGTGGGGCGAGAGGGTCGAAAATTCAAACTCCCTGGATCTTCTTGATTCTCGCTATAATAATCGGGTAGGATGCCAAAACATCCCAGGGAGCGAAGACGGCTGCTCTGGGGGGGTTTCGGGGGCAATTCTGGAAAAAAATAATTTTGCCCTATTTTGGCCAATTTTCCATGTCGCGGGTGGGGCGAGAGGGTCGAAAATTCAAACTCCCTGGATCTTCTTGATTCTCGCTATAATAATCGGGTAGGATGCCAAAACATCCCAGGGAGCGAAGACGGCTGCTCTGGGGGGGTTTCGGGGGCAATTCTGGAAAAAAATAATTTTGCCCTATTTTGGCCAATTTTCCATGTCGCGGGTGGGGCGAGAGGGTCGAAAATTCAAACTCCCTGGATCTTCTTGATTCTCGCTATAATAATCGGGTAGGATGCCAAAACATCCCAGGGAGCGAAGACGGCTGCTCTGGGGGGGTTTCGGGGGCAATTCTGGAAAAAAATAATTTTGCCCTATTTTGGCCAATTTTCCATGTCGCGGGTGGGGCGAGAGGGTCGAAAATTCAAACTCCCTGGATCTTCTTGATTCTCGCTATAATAATCGGGTAGGATGCCAAAACATCCCAGGGAGCGAAGACGGCTGCTCTGGGGGGGTTTCGGGGGCAATTCTGGAAAAAAATAATTTTGCCCTATTTTGGCCAATTTTCCATGTCGCGGGTGGGGCGAGAGGGTCGAAAATTCAAACTCCCTGGATCTTCTTGATTCTCGCTATAATAATCGGGTAGGATGCCAAAACATCCCAGGGAGCGAAGACGGCTGCTCTGGGGGGGTTTCGGGGGCAATTCTGGAAAAAAATAATTTTGCCCTATTTTGGCCAATTTTCCATGTCGCGGGTGGGGCGAGAGGGTCGAAAATTCAAACTCCCTGGATCTTCTTGATTCTCGCTATAATAATCGGGTAGGATGCCAAAACATCCCAGGGAGCGAAGACGGCTGCTCTGGGGGGGTTTCGGGGGCAATTCTGGAAAAAAATAATTTTGCCCTATTTTGGCCAATTTTCCATGTCGCGGGTGGGGCGAGAGGGTCGAAAATTCAAACTCCCTGGATCTTCTTGATTCTCGCTATAATAATCGGGTAGGATGCCAAAACATCCCAGGGAGCGAAGACGGCTGCTCTGGGGGGGTTTCGGGGGCAATTCTGGAAAAAAATAATTTTGCCCTATTTTGGCCAATTTTCCATGTCGCGGGTGGGGCGAGAGGGTCGAAAATTCAAACTCCCTGGATCTTCTTGATTCTCGCTATAATAATCGGGTAGGATGCCAAAACATCCCAGGGAGCGAAGACGGCTGCTCTGGGGGGGTTTCGGGGGCAATTCTGGAAAAAAATAATTTTGCCCTATTTTGGCCAATTTTCCATGTCGCGGGTGGGGCGAGAGGGTCGAAAATTCAAACTCCCTGGATCTTCTTGATTCTCGCTATAATAATCGGGTAGGATGCCAAAACATCCCAGGGAGCGAAGACGGCTGCTCTGGGGGGGTTTCGGGGGCAATTCTGGAAAAAAATAATTTTGCCCTATTTTGGCCAATTTTCCATGTCGCGGGTGGGGCGAGAGGGTCGAAAATTCAAACTCCCTGGATCTTCTTGATTCTCGCTATAATAATCGGGTAGGATGCCAAAACATCCCAGGGAGCGAAGACGGCTGCTCTGGGGGGGTTTCGGGGGCAATTCTGGAAAAAAATAATTTTGCCCTATTTTGGCCAATTTTCCATGTCGCGGGTGGGGCGAGAGGGTCGAAAATTCAAACTCCCTGGATCTTCTTGATTCTCGCTATAATAATCGGGTAGGATGCCAAAACATCCCAGGGAGCGAAGACGGCTGCTCTGGGGGGGTTTCGGGGGCAATTCTGGAAAAAAATAATTTTGCCCTATTTTGGCCAATTTTCCATGTCGCGGGTGGGGCGAGAGGGTCGAAAATTCAAACTCCCTGGATCTTCTTGATTCTCGCTATAATAATCGGGTAGGATGCCAAAACATCCCAGGGAGCGAAGACGGCTGCTCTGGGGGGGTTTCGGGGGCAATTCTGGAAAAAAATAATTTTGCCCTATTTTGGCCAATTTTCCATGTCGCGGGTGGGGCGAGAGGGTCGAAAATTCAAACTCCCTGGATCTTCTTGATTCTCGCTATAATAATCGGGTAGGATGCCAAAACATCCCAGGGAGCGAAGACGGCTGCTCTGGGGGGGTTTCGGGGGCAATTCTGGAAAAAAATAATTTTGCCCTATTTTGGCCAATTTTCCATGTCGCGGGTGGGGCGAGAGGGTCGAAAATTCAAACTCCCTGGATCTTCTTGATTCTCGCTATAATAATCGGGTAGGATGCCAAAACATCCCAGGGAGCGAAGACGGCTGCTCTGGGGGGTTTCGGGGGCAATTCTGGAAAAAAATAATTTTGCCCTATTTTGGCCAATTTTCCATGTCGCGGGTGGGGCGAGAGGGTCGAAAATTCAAACTCCCTGGATCTTCTTGATTCTCGCTATAATAATCGGGTAGGATGCCAAAACATCCCAGGGAGCGAAGACGGCTGCTCTGGGGGGGTTTCGGGGGCAATTCTGGAAAAAAATAATTTTGCCCTATTTTGGCCAATTTTCCATGTCGCGGGTGGGGCGAGAGGGTCGAAAATTCAAACTCCCTGGATCTTCTTGATTCTCGCTATAATAATCGGGTAGGATGCCAAAACATCCCAGGGAGCGAAGACGGCTGCTCTGGGGGGTTTCGGGGGCAATTCTGGAAAAAAATAATTTTGCCCTATTTTGGCCAATTTTCCATGTCGCGGGTGGGGCGAGAGGGTCGAAAATTCAAACTCCCTGGATCTTCTTGATTCTCGCTATAATAATCGGGTAGGATGCCAAAACATCCCAGGGAGCGAAGACGGCTGCTCTGGGGGGGTTTCGGGGGCAATTCTGGAAAAAAATAATTTTGCCCTATTTTGGCCAATTTTCCATGTCGCGGGTGGGGCGAGAGGGTCGAAAATTCAAACTCCCTGGATCTTCTTGATTCTCGCTATAATAATCGGGTAGGATGCCAAAACATCCCAGGGAGCGAAGACGGCTGCTCTGGGGGGGTTTCGGGGGCAATTCTGGAAAAAAATAATTTTGCCCTATTTTGGCCAATTTTCCATGTCGCGGGTGGGGCGAGAGGGTCGAAAATTCAAACTCCCTGGATCTTCTTGATTCTCGCTATAATAATCGGGTAGGATGCCAAAACATCCCAGGGAGCGAAGACGGCTGCTCTGGGGGGGTTTCGGGGGCAATTCTGGAAAAAAATAATTTTGCCCTATTTTGGCCAATTTTCCATGTCGCGGGTGGGGCGAGAGGGTCGAAAATTCAAACTCCCTGGATCTTCTTGATTCTCGCTATAATAATCGGGTAGGATGCCAAAACATCCCAGGGAGCGAAGACGGCTGCTCTGGGGGGGTTTCGGGGGCAATTCTGGAAAAAAATAATTTTGCCCTATTTTGGCCAATTTTCCATGTCGCGGGTGGGGCGAGAGGGTCGAAAATTCAAACTCCCTGGATCTTCTTGATTCTCGCTATAATAATCGGGTAGGATGCCAAAACATCCCAGGGAGCGAAGACGGCTGCTCTGGGGGGGTTTCGGGGGCAATTCTGGAAAAAAATAATTTTGCCCTATTTTGGCCAATTTTCCATGTCGCGGGTGGGGCGAGAGGGTCGAAAATTCAAACTCCCTGGATCTTCTTGATTCTCGCTATAATAATCGGGTAGGATGCCAAAACATCCCAGGGAGCGAAGACGGCTGCTCTGGGGGGGTTTCGGGGGCAATTCTGGAAAAAAATAATTTTGCCCTATTTTGGCCAATTTTCCATGTCGCGGGTGGGGCGAGAGGGTCGAAAATTCAAACTCCCTGGATCTTCTTGATTCTCGCTATAATAATCGGGTAGGATGCCAAAACATCCCAGGGAGCGAAGACGGCTGCTCTGGGGGGGTTTCGGGGGCAATTCTGGAAAAAAATAATTTTGCCCTATTTTGGCCAATTTTCCATGTCGCGGGTGGGGCGAGAGGGTCGAAAATTCAAACTCCCTGGATCTTCTTGATTCTCGCTATAATAATCGGGTAGGATGCCAAAACATCCCAGGGAGCGAAGACGGCTGCTCTGGGGGGGTTTCGGGGGCAATTCTGGAAAAAAATAATTTTGCCCTATTTTGGCCAATTTTCCATGTCGCGGGTGGGGCGAGAGGGTCGAAAATTCAAACTCCCTGGATCTTCTTGATTCTCGCTATAATAATCGGGTAGGATGCCAAAACATCCCAGGGAGCGAAGACGGCTGCTCTGGGGGGGTTTCGGGGGCAATTCTGGAAAAAAATAATTTTGCCCTATTTTGGCCAATTTTCCATGTCGCGGGTGGGGCGAGAGGGTCGAAAATTCAAACTCCCTGGATCTTCTTGATTCTCGCTATAATAATCGGGTAGGATGCCAAAACATCCCAGGGAGCGAAGACGGCTGCTCTGGGGGGGTTTCGGGGGCAATTCTGGAAAAAAATAATTTTGCCCTATTTTGGCCAATTTTCCATGTCGCGGGTGGGGCGAGAGGGTCGAAAATTCAAACTCCCTGGATCTTCTTGATTCTCGCTATAATAATCGGGTAGGATGCCAAAACATCCCAGGGAGCGAAGACGGCTGCTCTGGGGGGGTTTCGGGGGCAATTCTGGAAAAAAATAATTTTGCCCTATTTTGGCCAATTTTCCATGTCGCGGGTGGGGCGAGAGGGTCGAAAATTCAAACTCCCTGGATCTTCTTGATTCTCGCTATAATAATCGGGTAGGATGCCAAAACATCCCAGGGAGCGAAGACGGCTGCTCTGGGGGGGTTTCGGGGGCAATTCTGGAAAAAAATAATTTTGCCCTATTTTGGCCAATTTTCCATGTCGCGGGTGGGGCGAGAGGGTCGAAAATTCAAACTCCCTGGATCTTCTTGATTCTCGCTATAATAATCGGGTAGGATGCCAAAACATCCCAGGGAGCGAAGACGGCTGCTCTGGGGGGGTTTCGGGGGCAATTCTGGAAAAAAATAATTTTGCCCTATTTTGGCCAATTTTCCATGTCGCGGGTGGGGCGAGAGGGTCGAAAATTCAAACTCCCTGGATCTTCTTGATTCTCGCTATAATAATCGGGTAGGATGCCAAAACATCCCAGGGAGCGAAGACGGCTGCTCTGGGGGGGTTTCGGGGGCAATTCTGGAAAAAAATAATTTTGCCCTATTTTGGCCAATTTTCCATGTCGCGGGTGGGGCGAGAGGGTCGAAAATTCAAACTCCCTGGATCTTCTTGATTCTCGCTATAATAATCGGGTAGGATGCCAAAACATCCCAGGGAGCGAAGACGGCTGCTCTGGGGGGGTTTCGGGGGCAATTCTGGAAAAAAATAATTTTGCCCTATTTTGGCCAATTTTCCATGTCGCGGGTGGGGCGAGAGGGTCGAAAATTCAAACTCCCTGGATCTTCTTGATTCTCGCTATAATAATCGGGTAGGATGCCAAAACATCCCAGGGAGCGAAGACGGCTGCTCTGGGGGGGTTTCGGGGGCAATTCTGGAAAAAAATAATTTTGCCCTATTTTGGCCAATTTTCCATGTCGCGGGTGGGGCGAGAGGGTCGAAAATTCAAACTCCCTGGATCTTCTTGATTCTCGCTATAATAATCGGGTAGGATGCCAAAACATCCCAGGGAGCGAAGACGGCTGCTCTGGGGGGGTTTCGGGGGCAATTCTGGAAAAAAATAATTTTGCCCTATTTTGGCCAATTTTCCATGTCGCGGGTGGGGCGAGAGGGTCGAAAATTCAAACTCCCTGGATCTTCTTGATTCTCGCTATAATAATCGGGTAGGATGCCAAAACATCCCAGGGAGCGAAGACGGCTGCTCTGGGGGGGTTTCGGGGGCAATTCTGGAAAAAAATAATTTTGCCCTATTTTGGCCAATTTTCCATGTCGCGGGTGGGGCGAGAGGGTCGAAAATTCAAACTCCCTGGATCTTCTTGATTCTCGCTATAATAATCGGGTAGGATGCCAAAACATCCCAGGGAGCGAAGACGGCTGCTCTGGGGGGGTTTCGGGGGCAATTCTGGAAAAAAATAATTTTGCCCTATTTTGGCCAATTTTCCATGTCGCGGGTGGGGCGAGAGGGTCGAAAATTCAAACTCCCTGGATCTTCTTGATTCTCGCTATAATAATCGGGTAGGATGCCAAAACATCCCAGGGAGCGAAGACGGCTGCTCTGGGGGGGTTTCGGGGGCAATTCTGGAAAAAAATAATTTTGCCCTATTTTGGCCAATTTTCCATGTCGCGGGTGGGGCGAGAGGGTCGAAAATTCAAACTCCCTGGATCTTCTTGATTCTCGCTATAATAATCGGGTAGGATGCCAAAACATCCCAGGGAGCGAAGACGGCTGCTCTGGGGGGGTTTCGGGGGCAATTCTGGAAAAAAATAATTTTGCCCTATTTTGGCCAATTTTCCATGTCGCGGGTGGGGCGAGAGGGTCGAAAATTCAAACTCCCTGGATCTTCTTGATTCTCGCTATAATAATCGGGTAGGATGCCAAAACATCCCAGGGAGCGAAGACGGCTGCTCTGGGGGGGTTTCGGGGGCAATTCTGGAAAAAAATAATTTTGCCCTATTTTGGCCAATTTTCCATGTCGCGGGTGGGGCGAGAGGGTCGAAAATTCAAACTCCCTGGATCTTCTTGATTCTCGCTATAATAATCGGGTAGGATGCCAAAACATCCCAGGGAGCGAAGACGGCTGCTCTGGGGGGGTTTCGGGGGCAATTCTGGAAAAAAATAATTTTGCCCTATTTTGGCCAATTTTCCATGTCGCGGGTGGGGCGAGAGGGTCGAAAATTCAAACTCCCTGGATCTTCTTGATTCTCGCTATAATAATCGGGTAGGATGCCAAAACATCCCAGGGAGCGAAGACGGCTGCTCTGGGGGGGTTTCGGGGGCAATTCTGGAAAAAAATAATTTTGCCCTATTTTGGCCAATTTTCCATGTCGCGGGTGGGGCGAGAGGGTCGAAAATTCAAACTCCCTGGATCTTCTTGATTCTCGCTATAATAATCGGGTAGGATGCCAAAACATCCCAGGGAGCGAAGACGGCTGCTCTGGGGGGGTTTCGGGGGCAATTCTGGAAAAAAATAATTTTGCCCTATTTTGGCCAATTTTCCATGTCGCGGGTGGGGCGAGAGGGTCGAAAATTCAAACTCCCTGGATCTTCTTGATTCTCGCTATAATAATCGGGTAGGATGCCAAAACATCCCAGGGAGCGAAGACGGCTGCTCTGGGGGGGTTTCGGGGGCAATTCTGGAAAAAAATAATTTTGCCCTATTTTGGCCAATTTTCCATGTCGCGGGTGGGGCGAGAGGGTCGAAAATTCAAACTCCCTGGATCTTCTTGATTCTCGCTATAATAATCGGGTAGGATGCCAAAACATCCCAGGGAGCGAAGACGGCTGCTCTGGGGGGGTTTCGGGGGCAATTCTGGAAAAAAATAATTTTGCCCTATTTTGGCCAATTTTCCATGTCGCGGGTGGGGCGAGAGGGTCGAAAATTCAAACTCCCTGGATCTTCTTGATTCTCGCTATAATAATCGGGTAGGATGCCAAAACATCCCAGGGAGCGAAGACGGCTGCTCTGGGGGGGTTTCGGGGGCAATTCTGGAAAAAAATAATTTTGCCCTATTTTGGCCAATTTTCCATGTCGCGGGTGGGGCGAGAGGGTCGAAAATTCAAACTCCCTGGATCTTCTTGATTCTCGCTATAATAATCGGGTAGGATGCCAAAACATCCCAGGGAGCGAAGACGGCTGCTCTGGGGGGTTTCGGGGGCAATTCTGGAAAAAAATAATTTTGCCCTATTTTGGCCAATTTTCCATGTCGCGGGTGGGGCGAGAGGGTCGAAAATTCAAACTCCCTGGATCTTCTTGATTCTCGCTATAATAATCGGGTAGGATGCCAAAACATCCCAGGGAGCGAAGACGGCTGCTCTGGGGGGGTTTCGGGGGCAATTCTGGAAAAAAATAATTTTGCCCTATTTTGGCCAATTTTCCATGTCGCGGGTGGGGCGAGAGGGTCGAAAATTCAAACTCCCTGGATCTTCTTGATTCTCGCTATAATAATCGGGTAGGATGCCAAAACATCCCAGGGAGCGAAGACGGCTGCTCTGGGGGGGTTTCGGGGGCAATTCTGGAAAAAAATAATTTTGCCCTATTTTGGCCAATTTTCCATGTCGCGGGTGGGGCGAGAGGGTCGAAAATTCAAACTCCCTGGATCTTCTTGATTCTCGCTATAATAATCGGGTAGGATGCCAAAACATCCCAGGGAGCGAAGACGGCTGCTCTGGGGGGGTTTCGGGGGCAATTCTGGAAAAAAATAATTTTGCCCTATTTTGGCCAATTTTCCATGTCGCGGGTGGGGCGAGAGGGTCGAAAATTCAAACTCCCTGGATCTTCTTGATTCTCGCTATAATAATCGGGTAGGATGCCAAAACATCCCAGGGAGCGAAGACGGCTGCTCTGGGGGGGTTTCGGGGGCAATTCTGGAAAAAAATAATTTTGCCCTATTTTGGCCAATTTTCCATGTCGCGGGTGGGGCGAGAGGGTCGAAAATTCAAACTCCCTGGATCTTCTTGATTCTCGCTATAATAATCGGGTAGGATGCCAAAACATCCCAGGGAGCGAAGACGGCTGCTCTGGGGGGGTTTCGGGGGCAATTCTGGAAAAAAATAATTTTGCCCTATTTTGGCCAATTTTCCATGTCGCGGGTGGGGCGAGAGGGTCGAAAATTCAAACTCCCTGGATCTTCTTGATTCTCGCTATAATAATCGGGTAGGATGCCAAAACATCCCAGGGAGCGAAGACGGCTGCTCTGGGGGGGTTTCGGGGGCAATTCTGGAAAAAAATAATTTTGCCCTATTTTGGCCAATTTTCCATGTCGCGGGTGGGGCGAGAGGGTCGAAAATTCAAACTCCCTGGATCTTCTTGATTCTCGCTATAATAATCGGGTAGGATGCCAAAACATCCCAGGGAGCGAAGACGGCTGCTCTGGGGGGGTTTCGGGGGCAATTCTGGAAAAAAATAATTTTGCCCTATTTTGGCCAATTTTCCATGTCGCGGGTGGGGCGAGAGGGTCGAAAATTCAAACTCCCTGGATCTTCTTGATTCTCGCTATAATAATCGGGTAGGATGCCAAAACATCCCAGGGAGCGAAGACGGCTGCTCTGGGGGGGTTTCGGGGGCAATTCTGGAAAAAAATAATTTTGCCCTATTTTGGCCAATTTTCCATGTCGCGGGTGGGGCGAGAGGGTCGAAAATTCAAACTCCCTGGATCTTCTTGATTCTCGCTATAATAATCGGGTAGGATGCCAAAACATCCCAGGGAGCGAAGACGGCTGCTCTGGGGGGGTTTCGGGGGCAATTCTGGAAAAAAATAATTTTGCCCTATTTTGGCCAATTTTCCATGTCGCGGGTGGGGCGAGAGGGTCGAAAATTCAAACTCCCTGGATCTTCTTGATTCTCGCTATAATAATCGGGTAGGATGCCAAAACATCCCAGGGAGCGAAGACGGCTGCTCTGGGGGGGTTTCGGGGGCAATTCTGGAAAAAAATAATTTTGCCCTATTTTGGCCAATTTTCCATGTCGCGGGTGGGGCGAGAGGGTCGAAAATTCAAACTCCCTGGATCTTCTTGATTCTCGCTATAATAATCGGGTAGGATGCCAAAACATCCCAGGGAGCGAAGACGGCTGCTCTGGGGGGGTTTCGGGGGCAATTCTGGAAAAAAATAATTTTGCCCTATTTTGGCCAATTTTCCATGTCGCGGGTGGGGCGAGAGGGTCGAAAATTCAAACTCCCTGGATCTTCTTGATTCTCGCTATAATAATCGGGTAGGATGCCAAAACATCCCAGGGAGCGAAGACGGCTGCTCTGGGGGGGTTTCGGGGGCAATTCTGGAAAAAAATAATTTTGCCCTATTTTGGCCAATTTTCCATGTCGCGGGTGGGGCGAGAGGGTCGAAAATTCAAACTCCCTGGATCTTCTTGATTCTCGCTATAATAATCGGGTAGGATGCCAAAACATCCCAGGGAGCGAAGACGGCTGCTCTGGGGGGGTTTCGGGGGCAATTCTGGAAAAAAATAATTTTGCCCTATTTTGGCCAATTTTCCATGTCGCGGGTGGGGCGAGAGGGTCGAAAATTCAAACTCCCTGGATCTTCTTGATTCTCGCTATAATAATCGGGTAGGATGCCAAAACATCCCAGGGAGCGAAGACGGCTGCTCTGGGGGGGTTTCGGGGGCAATTCTGGAAAAAAATAATTTTGCCCTATTTTGGCCAATTTTCCATGTCGCGGGTGGGGCGAGAGGGTCGAAAATTCAAACTCCCTGGATCTTCTTGATTCTCGCTATAATAATCGGGTAGGATGCCAAAACATCCCAGGGAGCGAAGACGGCTGCTCTGGGGGGGTTTCGGGGGCAATTCTGGAAAAAAATAATTTTGCCCTATTTTGGCCAATTTTCCATGTCGCGGGTGGGGCGAGAGGGTCGAAAATTCAAACTCCCTGGATCTTCTTGATTCTCGCTATAATAATCGGGTAGGATGCCAAAACATCCCAGGGAGCGAAGACGGCTGCTCTGGGGGGGTTTCGGGGGCAATTCTGGAAAAAAATAATTTTGCCCTATTTTGGCCAATTTTCCATGTCGCGGGTGGGGCGAGAGGGTCGAAAATTCAAACTCCCTGGATCTTCTTGATTCTCGCTATAATAATCGGGTAGGATGCCAAAACATCCCAGGGAGCGAAGACGGCTGCTCTGGGGGGGTTTCGGGGGCAATTCTGGAAAAAAATAATTTTGCCCTATTTTGGCCAATTTTCCATGTCGCGGGTGGGGCGAGAGGGTCGAAAATTCAAACTCCCTGGATCTTCTTGATTCTCGCTATAATAATCGGGTAGGATGCCAAAACATCCCAGGGAGCGAAGACGGCTGCTCTGGGGGGGTTTCGGGGGCAATTCTGGAAAAAAATAATTTTGCCCTATTTTGGCCAATTTTCCATGTCGCGGGTGGGGCGAGAGGGTCGAAAATTCAAACTCCCTGGATCTTCTTGATTCTCGCTATAATAATCGGGTAGGATGCCAAAACATCCCAGGGAGCGAAGACGGCTGCTCTGGGGGGGTTTCGGGGGCAATTCTGGAAAAAAATAATTTTGCCCTATTTTGGCCAATTTTCCATGTCGCGGGTGGGGCGAGAGGGTCGAAAATTCAAACTCCCTGGATCTTCTTGATTCTCGCTATAATAATCGGGTAGGATGCCAAAACATCCCAGGGAGCGAAGACGGCTGCTCTGGGGGGGTTTCGGGGGCAATTCTGGAAAAAAATAATTTTGCCCTATTTTGGCCAATTTTCCATGTCGCGGGTGGGGCGAGAGGGTCGAAAATTCAAACTCCCTGGATCTTCTTGATTCTCGCTATAATAATCGGGTAGGATGCCAAAACATCCCAGGGAGCGAAGACGGCTGCTCTGGGGGGTTTCGGGGGCAATTCTGGAAAAAAATAATTTTGCCCTATTTTGGCCAATTTTCCATGTCGCGGGTGGGGCGAGAGGGTCGAAAATTCAAACTCCCTGGATCTTCTTGATTCTCGCTATAATAATCGGGTAGGATGCCAAAACATCCCAGGGAGCGAAGACGGCTGCTCTGGGGGGGTTTCGGGGGCAATTCTGGAAAAAAATAATTTTGCCCTATTTTGGCCAATTTTCCATGTCGCGGGTGGGGCGAGAGGGTCGAAAATTCAAACTCCCTGGATCTTCTTGATTCTCGCTATAATAATCGGGTAGGATGCCAAAACATCCCAGGGAGCGAAGACGGCTGCTCTGGGGGGGTTTCGGGGGCAATTCTGGAAAAAAATAATTTTGCCCTATTTTGGCCAATTTTCCATGTCGCGGGTGGGGCGAGAGGGTCGAAAATTCAAACTCCCTGGATCTTCTTGATTCTCGCTATAATAATCGGGTAGGATGCCAAAACATCCCAGGGAGCGAAGACGGCTGCTCTGGGGGGGTTTCGGGGGCAATTCTGGAAAAAAATAATTTTGCCCTATTTTGGCCAATTTTCCATGTCGCGGGTGGGGCGAGAGGGTCGAAAATTCAAACTCCCTGGATCTTCTTGATTCTCGCTATAATAATCGGGTAGGATGCCAAAACATCCCAGGGAGCGAAGACGGCTGCTCTGGGGGGTTTCGGGGGCAATTCTGGAAAAAAATAATTTTGCCCTATTTTGGCCAATTTTCCATGTCGCGGGTGGGGCGAGAGGGTCGAAAATTCAAACTCCCTGGATCTTCTTGATTCTCGCTATAATAATCGGGTAGGATGCCAAAACATCCCAGGGAGCGAAGACGGCTGCTCTGGGGGGGTTTCGGGGGCAATTCTGGAAAAAAATAATTTTGCCCTATTTTGGCCAATTTTCCATGTCGCGGGTGGGGCGAGAGGGTCGAAAATTCAAACTCCCTGGATCTTCTTGATTCTCGCTATAATAATCGGGTAGGATGCCAAAACATCCCAGGGAGCGAAGACGGCTGCTCTGGGGGGGTTTCGGGGGCAATTCTGGAAAAAAATAATTTTGCCCTATTTTGGCCAATTTTCCATGTCGCGGGTGGGGCGAGAGGGTCGAAAATTCAAACTCCCTGGATCTTCTTGATTCTCGCTATAATAATCGGGTAGGATGCCAAAACATCCCAGGGAGCGAAGACGGCTGCTCTGGGGGGGTTTCGGGGGCAATTCTGGAAAAAAATAATTTTGCCCTATTTTGGCCAATTTTCCATGTCGCGGGTGGGGCGAGAGGGTCGAAAATTCAAACTCCCTGGATCTTCTTGATTCTCGCTATAATAATCGGGTAGGATGCCAAAACATCCCAGGGAGCGAAGACGGCTGCTCTGGGGGGGTTTCGGGGGCAATTCTGGAAAAAAATAATTTTGCCCTATTTTGGCCAATTTTCCATGTCGCGGGTGGGGCGAGAGGGTCGAAAATTCAAACTCCCTGGATCTTCTTGATTCTCGCTATAATAATCGGGTAGGATGCCAAAACATCCCAGGGAGCGAAGACGGCTGCTCTGGGGGGGTTTCGGGGGCAATTCTGGAAAAAAATAATTTTGCCCTATTTTGGCCAATTTTCCATGTCGCGGGTGGGGCGAGAGGGTCGAAAATTCAAACTCCCTGGATCTTCTTGATTCTCGCTATAATAATCGGGTAGGATGCCAAAACATCCCAGGGAGCGAAGACGGCTGCTCTGGGGGGGTTTCGGGGGCAATTCTGGAAAAAAATAATTTTGCCCTATTTTGGCCAATTTTCCATGTCGCGGGTGGGGCGAGAGGGTCGAAAATTCAAACTCCCTGGATCTTCTTGATTCTCGCTATAATAATCGGGTAGGATGCCAAAACATCCCAGGGAGCGAAGACGGCTGCTCTGGGGGGGTTTCGGGGGCAATTCTGGAAAAAAATAATTTTGCCCTATTTTGGCCAATTTTCCATGTCGCGGGTGGGGCGAGAGGGTCGAAAATTCAAACTCCCTGGATCTTCTTGATTCTCGCTATAATAATCGGGTAGGATGCCAAAACATCCCAGGGAGCGAAGACGGCTGCTCTGGGGGGGTTTCGGGGGCAATTCTGGAAAAAAATAATTTTGCCCTATTTTGGCCAATTTTCCATGTCGCGGGTGGGGCGAGAGGGTCGAAAATTCAAACTCCCTGGATCTTCTTGATTCTCGCTATAATAATCGGGTAGGATGCCAAAACATCCCAGGGAGCGAAGACGGCTGCTCTGGGGGGTTTCGGGGGCAATTCTGGAAAAAAATAATTTTGCCCTATTTTGGCCAATTTTCCATGTCGCGGGTGGGGCGAGAGGGTCGAAAATTCAAACTCCCTGGATCTTCTTGATTCTCGCTATAATAATCGGGTAGGATGCCAAAACATCCCAGGGAGCGAAGACGGCTGCTCTGGGGGGTTTCGGGGGCAATTCTGGAAAAAAATAATTTTGCCCTATTTTGGCCAATTTTCCATGTCGCGGGTGGGGCGAGAGGGTCGAAAATTCAAACTCCCTGGATCTTCTTGATTCTCGCTATAATAATCGGGTAGGATGCCAAAACATCCCAGGGAGCGAAGACGGCTGCTCTGGGGGGTTTCGGGGGCAATTCTGGAAAAAAATAATTTTGCCCTATTTTGGCCAATTTTCCATGTCGCGGGTGGGGCGAGAGGGTCGAAAATTCAAACTCCCTGGATCTTCTTGATTCTCGCTATAATAATCGGGTAGGATGCCAAAACATCCCAGGGAGCGAAGACGGCTGCTCTGGGGGGGTTTCGGGGGCAATTCTGGAAAAAAATAATTTTGCCCTATTTTGGCCAATTTTCCATGTCGCGGGTGGGGCGAGAGGGTCGAAAATTCAAACTCCCTGGATCTTCTTGATTCTCGCTATAATAATCGGGTAGGATGCCAAAACATCCCAGGGAGCGAAGACGGCTGCTCTGGGGGGTTTCGGGGGCAATTCTGGAAAAAAATAATTTTGCCCTATTTTGGCCAATTTTCCATGTCGCGGGTGGGGCGAGAGGGTCGAAAATTCAAACTCCCTGGATCTTCTTGATTCTCGCTATAATAATCGGGTAGGATGCCAAAACATCCCAGGGAGCGAAGACGGCTGCTCTGGGGGGGTTTCGGGGGCAATTCTGGAAAAAAATAATTTTGCCCTATTTTGGCCAATTTTCCATGTCGCGGGTGGGGCGAGAGGGTCGAAAATTCAAACTCCCTGGATCTTCTTGATTCTCGCTATAATAATCGGGTAGGATGCCAAAACATCCCAGGGAGCGAAGACGGCTGCTCTGGGGGGTTTCGGGGGCAATTCTGGAAAAAAATAATTTTGCCCTATTTTGGCCAATTTTCCATGTCGCGGGTGGGGCGAGAGGGTCGAAAATTCAAACTCCCTGGATCTTCTTGATTCTCGCTATAATAATCGGGTAGGATGCCAAAACATCCCAGGGAGCGAAGACGGCTGCTCTGGGGGGGTTTCGGGGGCAATTCTGGAAAAAAATAATTTTGCCCTATTTTGGCCAATTTTCCATGTCGCGGGTGGGGCGAGAGGGTCGAAAATTCAAACTCCCTGGATCTTCTTGATTCTCGCTATAATAATCGGGTAGGATGCCAAAACATCCCAGGGAGCGAAGACGGCTGCTCTGGGGGGTTTCGGGGGCAATTCTGGAAAAAAATAATTTTGCCCTATTTTGGCCAATTTTCCATGTCGCGGGTGGGGCGAGAGGGTCGAAAATTCAAACTCCCTGGATCTTCTTGATTCTCGCTATAATAATCGGGTAGGATGCCAAAACATCCCAGGGAGCGAAGACGGCTGCTCTGGGGGGGTTTCGGGGGCAATTCTGGAAAAAAATAATTTTGCCCTATTTTGGCCAATTTTCCATGTCGCGGGTGGGGCGAGAGGGTCGAAAATTCAAACTCCCTGGATCTTCTTGATTCTCGCTATAATAATCGGGTAGGATGCCAAAACATCCCAGGGAGCGAAGACGGCTGCTCTGGGGGGTTTCGGGGGCAATTCTGGAAAAAAATAATTTTGCCCTATTTTGGCCAATTTTCCATGTCGCGGGTGGGGCGAGAGGGTCGAAAATTCAAACTCCCTGGATCTTCTTGATTCTCGCTATAATAATCGGGTAGGATGCCAAAACATCCCAGGGAGCGAAGACGGCTGCTCTGGGGGGGTTTCGGGGGCAATTCTGGAAAAAAATAATTTTGCCCTATTTTGGCCAATTTTCCATGTCGCGGGTGGGGCGAGAGGGTCGAAAATTCAAACTCCCTGGATCTTCTTGATTCTCGCTATAATAATCGGGTAGGATGCCAAAACATCCCAGGGAGCGAAGACGGCTGCTCTGGGGGGGTTTCGGGGGCAATTCTGAAAAAAATAATTTTGCCCTATTTTGGCCAATTTTCCATGTCGCGGGTGGGGCGAGAGGGTCGAAAATTCAAACTCCCTGGATCTTCTTGATTCTCGCTATAATAATCGGGTAGGATGCCAAAACATCCCAGGGAGCGAAGACGGCTGCTCTGGGGGGGTTTCGGGGGCAATTCTGGAAAAAAATAATTTTGCCCTATTTTGGCCAATTTTCCATGTCGCGGGTGGGGCGAGAGGGTCGAAAATTCAAACTCCCTGGATCTTCTTGATTCTCGCTATAATAATCGGGTAGGATGCCAAAACATCCCAGGGAGCGAAGACGGCTGCTCTGGGGGGTTTCGGGGGCAATTCTGGAAAAAAATAATTTTGCCCTATTTTGGCCAATTTTCCATGTCGCGGGGGGCGAGAGGGTCGAAAATTCAAACTCCCTGGATCTTCTTGATTCTCGCTATAATAATCGGGTAGGATGCCAAAACATCCCAGGGAGCGAAGACGGCTGCTCTGGGGGGGTTTCGGGGGCAATTCTGGAAAAAAATAATTTTGCCCTATTTTGGCCAATTTTCCATGTCGCGGGTGGGGCGAGAGGGTCGAAAATTCAAACTCCCTGGATCTTCTTGATTCTCGCTATAATAATCGGGTAGGATGCCAAAACATCCCAGGGAGCGAAGACGGCTGCTCTGGGGGGTTTCGGGGGCAATTCTGGAAAAAAATAATTTTGCCCTATTTTGGCCAATTTTCCATGTCGCGGGTGGGGCGAGAGGGTCGAAAATTCAAACTCCCTGGATCTTCTTGATTCTCGCTATAATAATCGGGTAGGATGCCAAAACATCCCAGGGAGCGAAGACGGCTGCTCTGGGGGGGTTTCGGGGGCAATTCTGGAAAAAAATAATTTTGCCCTATTTTGGCCAATTTTCCATGTCGCGGGTGGGGCGAGAGGGTCGAAAATTCAAACTCCCTGGATCTTCTTGATTCTCGCTATAATAATCGGGTAGGATGCCAAAACATCCCAGGGAGCGAAGACGGCTGCTCTGGGGGGTTTCGGGGCAATTCTGGAAAAAAATAATTTTGCCCTATTTTGGCCAATTTTCCATGTCGCGGGTGGGGCGAGAGGGTCGAAAATTCAAACTCCCTGGATCTTCTTGATTCTCGCTATAATAATCGGGTAGGATGCCAAAACATCCCAGGGAGCGAAGACGGCTGCTCTGGGGGGGTTTCGGGGGCAATTCTGGAAAAAAATAATTTTGCCCATTTTGGCCAATTTTCCATGTCGCGGGTGGGGCGAGAGGGTCGAAAATTCAAACTCCCTGGATCTTCTTGATTCTCGCTATAATAATCGGGTAGGATGCCAAAACATCCCAGGGAGCGAAGACGGCTGCTCTGGGGGGGTTTCGGGGGCAATTCTGGAAAAAAATAATTTTGCCCTATTTTGGCCAATTTTCCATGTCGCGGGTGGGGCGAGAGGGTCGAAAATTCAAACTCCCTGGATCTTCTTGATTCTCGCTATAATAATCGGGTAGGATGCCAAAACATCCCAGGGAGCGAAGACGGCTGCTCTGGGGGGGTTTCGGGGGCAATTCTGGAAAAAAATAATTTTGCCCTATTTTGGCCAATTTTCCATGTCGCGGGTGGGGCGAGAGGGTCGAAAATTCAAACTCCCTGGATCTTCTTGATTCTCGCTATAATAATCGGGTAGGATGCCAAAACATCCCAGGGAGCGAAGACGGCTGCTCTGGGGGGGTTTCGGGGGCAATTCTGGAAAAAAATAATTTTGCCCTATTTTGGCCAATTTTCCATGTCGCGGGTGGGGCGAGAGGGTCGAAAATTCAAACTCCCTGGATCTTCTTGATTCTCGCTATAATAATCGGGTAGGATGCCAAAACATCCCAGGGAGCGAAGACGGCTGCTCTGGGGGGTTTCGGGGGCAATTCTGGAAAAAAATAATTTTGCCCTATTTTGGCCAATTTTCCATGTCGCGGGTGGGGCGAGAGGGTCGAAAATTCAAACTCCCTGGATCTTCTTGATTCTCGCTATAATAATCGGGTAGGATGCCAAAACATCCCAGGGAGCGAAGACGGCTGCTCTGGGGGGGTTTCGGGGGCAATTCTGGAAAAAAATTATTTTGCCCAATTTTGGCCAATTTTCCATGTCGCGGGTGGGGCGAGAGGGTCGAAAATTCAAACTCCCTGGATCTTCTTGATTCTCGCTATAATAATCGGGTAGGATGCCAAAACATCCCAGGGAGCGAAGACGGCTGCTCTGGGGGGTTTTCGGGGGCAATTCTGGAAAAAAATAATTTTGCCCATTTTGGCCAATTTTCCATGTCGCGGGTGGGGCGAGAGGGTCGAAAATTCAAACTCCCTGGATCTTCTTGATTCTCGCTATAATAATCGGGTAGGATGCCAAAACATCCCAGGGAGCGAAGACGGCTGCTCTGGGGGGGTTTCGGGGCAATTCTGGAAAAAAATAATTTTGCCCTATTTTGGCCAATTTTCCATGTCGCGGGTGGGGCGAGAGGGTCGAAAATTCAAACTCCCTGGATCTTCTTGATTCTCGCTATAATAATCGGTAGGATGCCAAAACATCCCAGGGAGCGAAGACGGCTGCTCTGGGGGGGTTTCGGGGGCAATTCTGGAAAAAAATAATTTTGCCCAATTTTGGCCAATTTTCCATGTCGCGGGTGGGGCGAGAGGGTCGAAAATTCAAACTCCCTGGATCTTCTTGATTCTCGCTATAATAATCGGGTAGGATGCCAAAACATCCCAGGGAGCGAAGACGGCTGCTCTGGGGGGGTTTCGGGGGCAATTCTGGAAAAAAATTATTTTGCCCAATTTTGGCCAATTTTCCATGTCGCGGGTGGGGCGAGAGGGTCGAAAATTCAAACTCCCTGGATCTTCTTGATTCTCGCTATAATAATCGGTAGGATGCCAAAACATCCCAGGGAGCGAAGACGGCTGCTCTGGGGGGTTTCGGGGGCAATTCTGGAAAAAAATAATTTTGCCCTATTTTGGCCAATTTTCCATGTCGCGGGTGGGGCGAGAGGGTCGAAAATTCAAACTCCCTGGATCTTCTTGATTCTCGCTATAATAATCGGGTAGGATGCCAAAACATCCCAGGGAGCGAAGACGGCTGCTCTGGGGGGGTTTCGGGGGCAATTCTGGAAAAAAATTATTTTGCCCAATTTTGGCCAATTTTCCATGTCGCGGGTGGGGCGAGAGGGTCGAAAATTCAAACTCCCTGGATCTTCTTGATTCTCGCTATAATAATCGGGTAGGATGCCAAAACATCCCAGGGAGCGAAGACGGCTGCTCTGGGGGGTTTCGGGGGCAATTCTGGAAAAAAATAATTTTGCCCTATTTTGGCCAATTTTCCATGTCGCGGGTGGGGCGAGAGGGTCGAAAATTCAAACTCCCTGGATCTTCTTGATTCTCGCTATAATAATCGGTAGGATGCCAAAACATCCCAGGGAGCGAAGACGGCTGCTCTGGGGGGTTTCGGGGGCAATTCTGGAAAAAAAAAATTTTGCCCTATTTTGGCCATTTTCCATGTCGCGGTGGGGGCGAGAGGGTCGAAAATTCAAACTCCCTGGATCTTCTTGATTCTCGCTATAATAATCGGGTAGGATGCCAAAACATCCCAGGGAGCGAAGACGGCTGCTCTGGGGGGTTTGGGGGCAATTCTGGAAAAAAATAATTTTGCCCAATTTTGGCCAATTTTCCATGTCGCGGGTGGGGCGAGAGGGTCGAAAATTCAAACTCCCTGGATCTTCTTGATTCTCGCTATAATAATCGGTAGGATGCCAAAACATCCCAGGGAGCGAAGACGGCTGCTCTGGGGGGGTTTCGGGGGCAATTCTGGAAAAAAAATAATTTTGCCCAATTTTGGCCAATTTCCATGTCGCGGGTGGGGCGAGAGGGTCGAAAATTCAAACTCCCTGGATCTTCTTGATTCTCGCTATAATAATCGGTTAGGATGCCAAAACATCCCAGGGAGCGAAGACGGCTGCTCTGGGGGGGTTTCGGGGGCAATTCTGGAAAAAAATAATTTTGCCCATTTTGGGCCAATTTTCCATGTCGCGGGTGGGGCGAGAGGGTCGAAAATTCAAACTCCCTGGATCTTCTTGATTCTCGCTATAATAATCGGGTAGGATGCCAAAACATCCCAGGGAGCGAAGACGGCTGCTCTGGGGGGGTTTCGGGGGCAATTCTGGAAAAAAATAATTTTCCCAATTTTGGCCAATTTTCCATGTCGCGGGTGGGCGAGAGGGTCGAAAATTCAAACTCCCTGGATCTTCTCGATTCTCGCTGTAATAATCGGTTAGGATGCCAAAACATCCCAGGGAGCGAAGACGGCTGCTCTGGGGGGTTTTCGGGGGCAATTCTGGAAAAAAAAATTTTGCCCATTTTGGCCAATTTTCCATGTCGCGGGTGGGGCGAGAGGGTCGAAAATTCAAACTCCCTGGATCTTCTTGATTCTCGCTATAATAATCGGTTAGGATGCCAAAACATCCCAGGGAGCGAAGACGGCTGCTCTGGGGGGGTTTCGGGGGCAATTCTGGAAAAAAATAATTTTGCCCAATTTTGGCCAATTTTCCATGTCGCGGGTGGGGCGAGAGGGTCGAAAATTCAAACTCCCTGGATCTTCTTGATTCTCGCTATAATAATCGGTTAGGATGCCAAAACATCCCAGGGAGCGAAGACGGCTGCTCTGGGGGTTTCGGGGGCAATTCTGGAAAAAAATAATTTTGCCCAATTTGGCCAATTTTCCATGTCGCGGGTGGGGCGAGAGGGTCGAAAATTCAAACTCCCTGGATCTTCTTGATTCTCGCTATAATAATCGGTTAGGATGCCAAAACATCCCAGGGAGCGAAGACGGCTGCTCTGGGGGGGTTTCGGGGGCAATATTTGAAAAAAATAATTTTTTTGCCAATTTTGGCCAATTTTCCATGTCGCGGGTGGGCGAGAGGGTCGAAAATTCAAACTCCCTGGATCTTCTCGATTCTCGCTGTAATAATCGGTTAGGATGCCAAAACATCCCAGGGAGCGAAGACGGCTGCTCTGGGGGGGTTTCGGGGGCAATTCTGGAAAAAAATAATTTTGCCCTATTTTGGCCAATTTTCCATGTCGCGGGTGGGGCGAGAGGGTCGAAAATTCAAACTCCCTGGATCTTCTTGATTCTCGCTATAATAATCGGGTAGGATGCCAAAACATCCCAGGGAGCGAAGACGGCTGCTCTGGGGGGGTTCGGGGGGCAATTCTGGAAAAAAAAATTTTGCCCAATTTTGGCCAATTTTCCATGTCGCGGGTGGGGCGAGAGGGTCGAAAATTCAAACTCCCTGGATCTTCTTGATTCTCGCTATAATAATCGGGTAGGATGCCAAAACATCCCAGGGAGCGAAGACGGCTGCTCTGGGGGGGTTTTCGGGGGCAATTCTGGAAAAAAATAATTTTGCCCTATTTTGGCCAATTTTCCATGTCGCGGGTGGGGCGAGAGGGTCGAAAATTCAAACTCCCTGGATCTTCTTGATTCTCGCTATAATAATCGGGTAGGATGCCAAAACATCCCAGGGAGCGAAGACGGCTGCTCTGGGGGGGTTCGGGGGCAATTCTGAAAAAAAATTATTTTGCCCTATTTTGGCCAATTTTCCATGTCGCGGGTGGGGCGAGAGGGTCGAAAATTCAAACTCCCTGGATCTTCTTGATTCTCGCTATAATAATCGGGTAGGATGCCAAAACATCCCAGGGAGCGAAGACGGCTGCTCTGGGGGGGTTTCGGGGGCAATTCTGGAAAAAAATAATTTTGCCCTATTTTGGCCAATTTTCCATGTCGCGGGTGGGGCGAGAGGGTCGAAAATTCAAACTCCCTGGATCTTCTTGATTCTCGCTATAATAATCGGTTAGGATGCCAAAACATCCAGGGAGCGAAGACGGCTGCTCTGGGGGGGTTTCGGGGGCAATTCTGGAAAAAAATAATTTTGCCCAATTTTGGCCAATTTTCCATGTCGCGGGTGGGGCGAGAGGGTCGAAAATTCAAACTCCCTGATCTTCTTGATTCTCGCTATAATAATCGGGTAGGATGCCAAAACATCCCAGGGAGCGAAGACGGCTGCTCTGGGGGGGTTTCGGGGGCAATTCTGGAAAAAAATAATTTTGCCCATTTGGCCAATTTTCCATGTCGCGGTGGGGCGAGAGGGTCGAAAATTCAAACTCCCTGGATCTCTTGATTCTCGCTATAATAATCGGTAGGATGCCAAAACATCCCAGGGAGCGAAGACGGCTGCTCTGGGGGGGTTTCGGGGGCAATTCTGGAAAAAATAATTTTGCCCTATTTTGGCCAATTTTCCATGTCGCGGGTGGGGCGAGAGAGGGTCGAAAATTCAAACTCCCTGGATCTTCTTGATTCTCGCTATAATAATCGGGTAGGATGCCAAAACATCCCAGGGAGCGAAGACGGCTGCTCTGGGGGGGTTTTCC